>NW_025536403.1:0-59755 GCF_020615455.1 Coregonus clupeaformis
TAATTTCAAGTTTGTTTCTTTCTGAATAAAGATGAAATCAATGTGTGGAAGGAGATTGGACAATGTATAGGCATTCCCTATAGCTGTTTTTGACTGGAGCATGATCAGATTGCTTTGTTTGAGCCAGAATGGAAATTTGGTCTGAGAAACGTTACATTATAGCATGACTATTTCAGACAGAATTAACTTGATGTTATATGTAAAAATATAAATAAGGCAATGTTTATATGACCCCTTTCAAACAGTCACTTATTTATCACTTTCTTGCAGGTATACAGTGCATTCAGAAAGTATTCATACCCCTTAACTTATTCCACATGTTGTTTTCTTACAGCCTGAATTCAAAATGGATTCAATTATAATATTTTCTCTCACGCAGCTACACACAATACCCCATAATGACAAATTGAAAACACGCTTTTGAAATTTTTGCAAATGTATTGGAAATTACATACAGAAATATCTCATTTACATAAGTATTCCCACCCCTGAGTCGATTAAAGCTGTGTCTTTCTGGGTAAATCTCCAAGAGCTTTGCACAACTGGATTGTAAAATATATGCAATATACATTATATAGACAGCCATTTTTTTTGCCATAGGTTTTCAAGCCGAATTAAGTCAAAACTGTAACTAAGCCACTCAGAAACATTCAATGTCGTCTTGGTAAGCAACTCCAGTGAATATTTGGCCTTGTGTTTTAGGTTATTGTCCTGCTGAAGAGGGAATTTGTCTCCCAGTGTCTGTTGGAAAGCAGACTGAACCAGATTTTCCTCTAGGAATCTGCCTGTACTTAGCTCTATGCCGTTTATTTTTATCCTAAAAAAGTATCTAGTCCTTGCCAATGACATGCATACCCATAACATGATGCAGCCACCACCATGCTTGGAAATATGAAGAGTGGTACTCAGTGATGTGTTGTGTTGGATTTGCCCCAAACATTACGCTTTGTATTCAGGGCATAAAGTTCATTTCTTTGCCACATTATTTGCAGTTTTACTTTAGTGCCTGATTGCAAACACAATGCATGTACAGGTTTCCTTCTTTTACATTTACATTTTAGTCATTTAGCAGACGCTCTTATCCAGAAGCGACTTACAGTTAGTGAGTGCATACTCTGTCAATTAGGTTAGTATTGTGGAGTAACTACAATGTTGATGATTCATCCTCAGTTTTCTCCTATCAAAGCATGCTTTGGCCTCATGGTGAAATCCCTGACCGTTTTCCTTCCTCTCTGGCAGCTGAGTTAGGATGGACACCTGTATTTTTGTGGTGACTGGGTGTATTGATACACCATCCAAAGCGTAATTAATACCTTCACCATGCTCAAAGGAATATTCAATGTCTGCTTTTTTGTACCCATCTACCAAAAGGTGCCCTTCTTTGCGAGGCATTGGAAAACCTCCCTGGTCTTCATGGTTGAATCTATGTTTGAAATTCACTGCTCGACTGAGGGACCTGATAGATAATTGCATGTGTGGGGTACAGAGATTATGTAGTCGTTCAAAAATCACTATTATTGCACACATAGTGAGTCCATCTAACTGATTATGTGACTTGTTAAGCACATTTTTACTCCTGAGCTTATTTAGGCTTGCCATAACAAAGGGGTTGAAAACTAATTGATTAGATTACTAGATACTAGACTCTGTCAATATGTTTTTGGAAGTGGCTCTGCATTTCTTGATTTCTTGCATACATATCATATTTATTTAAGGATTATGACGACTTTCTAAAAGGACAAAGCTGTTTCTGTGTGCTCCCTTGTCTCCACTGTCACTCACCACATCCCTCGATGCGTGCAAACAGAGCATCTATATCAGGGATGGGCAACTCCAGTCCTCGGGACCTGATTGGTGTTACACTTGTTCCCCAGCCCCAGCTAACACGTTTGACTCTAATAATCAAGTACTCATGGGTTTCAGTTTAGAATGCAATAAGTTTAATCATCTGTGTTTGCTAGGGATGGGGGAAAAAGTGTGACACCCTCCGACCCCCAAGGACTGGAATTGTCCATCCCTGATCTATATGGTAGGACCAGTACCAGACCTGAATGAATGTGTCTGTTTTGAATATTCACGGAGACAGAATGATGTGGTTGATAGCAGAGACGTCATGCCCAAAGGGGGCACAGGGTCACTGCCCCCTCAGATTTGTGATGTTTAAATTTGTCTTGTTATATTTTCTCTGTCATACTACTAACCATGAAGATGGCTTTAGCTAGCCCAGATAGGATCCCAATCTCCCAACCTAATAACTACACTGAACAAAAATATAAACGCAACATGTAAAGTGTTGGTCCCATGTTTCATGAGCTGAAATAAAAATCCCAGAAATGTTCCATTCGCACAAAAAGCTTATTTCTCTCAAATTGTGTACACAAATTTGTTTACATCCCTATAAGCGAGCATTTCTCCTTTGCCAAGATAATCCATCCACCTGACAAATATGGCATATCAAGAAGCTGATTAAACAGCATGATAATTACACAGGTGCACCTTGTGCTGAGGACAATAAAATGCCACTCTAAAATGTGCAGTTTTGTCACACAACACAATGCACAGATGTTTCAAGTTTTGAGGCAGCGTGCAATTGGCTTACGGACTGCAGGAATGTCCACCAGAGCTGTTGCCAGATACGTTTATGTTAATTTCTCAACCATAAGCCAAGGCGGCTTTAGAGAATTTGGCAGTACTTCTAACTGGCCTCACGACTTCAGACCACTTGTAAAGCAGCGTATGGGCGAGCTGTTGGCTGATGTCAACGTTGTGAATGCTCCATGGTGGCAGTGGGGTTATGGTATGGGCAGGCATAAGCTACGGACAATGAACCCAATTGCATTTTATCGATGCAATTTGAATGCACAGAGATACCGTGGGATAGTGTACGTGCACAAAGTGAGTTTGTAACATGTATATCATTCTTACTTGTTGTTCTTTATATTTACTACCATTGCCTAGTACCAGTTGCCTCTCTGTGTTTTACTGTGTTGTGTAATACTCCGCAGGTAGCATTATGCCATTAATACAGCCCTTCCTTTGTTAATAGCGTTGTTGCTCTACTTGTGCTATCAGTTATTGTGCATATTCATTACCCCTGTTATCTGTCCATTACAGGACCACTATCATTCCACTACCTTTCCATGTCCATTTCATCCGTGTGTGTCAATAAAGTATCCTTGAATGTAACTCTGAGGTTGCCTTATTCCCCTCTTACCGGGGGAGGTGAAAGCGCAACCTGGTCTCAGAACATTTCGTATTATTCTGTATGTACAAAGCTGTGATCAAGGCAAAGGGTGGCTACTTTGAAGAATCTCAAATCTGAAATATATTTTGATATGTGTAACACGTTTTTTGGTTACTACATGATGCCATATGTGTTATTTAATAGTTTTGATGTCTTCACTATTATTCTACAATGTAGAAAATACACAAGACACAGAGGAGGAGAAACTATCCAACACCCTGGGAGAGAGAACGAGTGACCTCAGTCGAACTCACAGCCAGAAAGATGGGTTAGATACAGGAGAGGAGGAGGTTACCCCGGATGCCATCACCCCTGCTCCTGTGAACAAGGAATGAGAGGGGAAGCCTTCTAATCAGGCCAACGGGCAGGCGGAGCGAGAGGTCATAGTGATAGTGATTCACACCCAGAGAGAGACAGACAACCCATACAACCTCTTGGCTGAGATTAACCACACAGAGGTAGAGGCAGAGGGCCTTCAGGGCAAGCCAGTCAGCCTGCCTGCTCTGATCCTCAAGTCAATTGTATTTAAATTCATATTCATTAAAGATTTTTAGTCAAGACTTGAAAAGTGCCATTTATTTCAAATGATAATTATTCAGTGTCTGCAACCCTCAAGAACCAGGGTGAGTCTGGGTCCCCCCTTTAACTGGGCAAACACAACTTGCATATCGTCATAGACTAGGCCGAAACGTTAATCTTTTAACCTTGCTTAAATAAAACAATGCATTTTTAATAGTGAGCAAGAGTTTTCTATGATGATTAAAGTTTTTTTGTCGCGCCCTCCACTTTTTTGTCAAATAATACATCTAAAAAAAATGTAATAAGTTAATTATTAAAAGCATTAAAATTGGGATTGGGATGTTTCCCACTTATTTATACAACCTACTCCACAAAGTTTAGAGAAATGTTCTGAAATTAATTAAGAATTAAACAGAAGAAAATCAGAATTGAAGGCAACTATAATGCAAAGAATTTAATGGTCTATGGTTCAATCCTGTTTCTGGTCTAATGAATAGTTAATATTGTTCCTCCTCTTCCTTGTGGCAAGCGCAGCAGCACACTGCCCTCCAAAGCCTGCAAAAAAAAACGCCGGACTGCCCCTTTCCTCGCCCTGCATGGAACATCCAGGGTCACGTCCTTGGTGACGTGTGGGGTGACGTCCAGGGTGACCACAGCAACATCCTCTGGAAAGGGACAAAAGCGGGACAGAATGTAAATAAATGCAAACCGTAGGTTCTAAACACTGGCCAGTTGAATGGGATCTTTTATTTCAGCTCATGAAACATGGGACCAACACTTTACATGTTATCATGATGAACGGCACCTGTCAGAGTGCTTTCTATAAGTCTTACTCACCTGCTTGGATGGCAGATGGCAGAGTGGCGGAGACGGCCACCATGAGAGGCTTTTCTTCAGGTGTGACGTCCACAACCTCCAAGAGTGAAGAAGCAGGGTATGCATCTGTGTTAGGGGTGAGGTCCAAAACCTCCAGGTGGGAAGAAGCCGGGTCTGCCTCTGTGTTTGGGGTGATGTCCACAACCTTCAGGTGGGTAGAAGCCGGGTCTGCCTCTGTGTTAGGTGTGATGTCCACAACTTCCAAGTGGGAAGAGACGGGTTCTGCCTCTGTGTTTGGGGTGATTCCACAACCTCCAGCTGGGAAGAAGCCAGGTCTGCCTCTGTGTCAAGAGTGATGTCCACAACTACTAGGTGGGAAGAAGCCGGGTCTGCCTCTGTGTTAGGGGTGATGTCCACAACCTCCAGGTGGGAAGAAGCCAGGTCTGCCTCTGTGTTACGGGTTGATGTCCACAACCTCCAGGTGGGAAGAAGCCAGGGTCTGCCTCTGTGTTAGGGGTGATGTCCACAACCTCCAGGTGGGAAGAAGCCGGGTCTGCCTCTGTGTTAGGGGTGATGTCCACAACCTCCAGGTGGGAAGAAGCCGGGTCTGCCTCTGTGTTAGGGGTGATGTCCGCAAGCTCCAGGTGGGAAGAAGCCGGTCTGCCGCTGTGTTAGGGGTGATGTCCAAAAGCTCCAGGTGGGAAGAAGCCGGGTCTGCCTCTGTGTTAGGGGTGATGTCCACAACATCCAGGTGGGGAAGAAGCCGGGTCTGCCTCTGTGTTAGGGGTGATTCCACAACCTCCAGGTGGGAAGAAGCCGGGTCTTACTCTGTGTTAGGGGTGATGTCCACAACCTCCGGGTGGGAAGAAGCTGGGTGTGCCTCTGTGTTAGGGGGGATTTCCACAACCTCCAGGTGGGAAGAAGCCTGGTCTGCATCTGTGTTTGGGGTGACAATTAAAATCCTGATTGGCTCTACTACTACAAGGCACCAGGATGTCATGACAAAAGGCATCTGTCAGAGTGCTCTCTATGAGTGCTACTCACCTGCTTGGATGTCAGCTGGTAGTGTGGCGGAGAAGGCCACCACTAGGACAGGGGGAACTCGCAGGGTGTCTGCAGTAGGCTGGAAGTAGCTTTTCACCTCGTCCGCCACAAAGGCACAGACAGAGCTCATAAAAAAGGGGTTGTGAGGTCATCCAGGGAGAAGGACTGGCTGATTCTCCCGAGGATCGACCTCACAGAGTCAAAAGCAGCAGCCCGGGAGAAAGGGGTGTGAGGAGAAGAGGCCTTCAACGTGTTGGAGAGCTTCTCCCCTACGGCCACCACCATACTCACAGCCATCCCGCTTAGGAGGATGGGGTGATCTGAATGGCCTTCCTCTGGCTGAAGCCACAGGGCCAGGAGGATCCTGGGCACCAGCTCCACCACCACCTGGGATGGGCTGAGCAGGTTGCTACAGGGCTTATTGGACAGCTTGTCCAGAATGCTCCTCACAGCTCTCTCCACGATGATGTGGACCTTGGGGTCGCTGAAATCAACAAAAAGCAGCAGAGAAAGCTAAACGATGTGCAATGTTCACACAGAGAACACTGCCCTAGTTATTTTCTGCATAGCTCCAGATGTGTAGATGAATGGAGCAAGCTGTATGCAGGGCAGTACATGGAACTCACATGTCAGCGCCAGCTGGAGAGGTGGTGTGCATAGAGCGGCGGAGCTTGCAGACAGCCTTGTGCTCCATGTCAATCATTTTTAGGCAGGTGTTTACTTCCCAGGTCTGCCGTAGGGAAACAGGAAGTCCCATTAGTGTAATTTCACAACAGATATATTCTGCTGTACTGACTAGTTGTTGAAAGGCTAGAAAGGAGCTCACTGACTGATAGTCTAAGTCTCTAACTCTCATTCTCTTACCAGCCGAGCGAGTTCGTTCCCCTCCTCCAGGGTTTCCTTCCACACCCTTCAAATAAAACACAAAGCATTTCAACTTTCCTGGCTTCCTATTTATCTGTTGTTTATTTTACCCACACCTCCTGGAGTGCTGCTGGTGACAGAGAATGGCAGTGAAGGTGAGAGCTGACGTGGTACTCACCTCTCCCTAAGGGATTTTTTGCCCTGAGACACCAGCCAGTCGCTCATGTGCTCCATGGTGACATGGGGCGAGACCTGGCCTCGACTCTGGAGCAGCAGATAGTGGACCATGAGCTTCTTCTGCAAGATGAGGTAAGGTGTGAGACCGTGCCACTAAAGACCATATAATGTGCTTTCAGAAGGGCCTCTCGCAACATTTCACAACTGCTCATGTCTCACAATTTGCAAGTGATATTAAAAACTCTTATGACCATCTTCTCTAAACTGTCTTGAAATAAAACTCTTGTTTTGGGATTAAATCTATCTCTTTTTTTCTGTGGTTACTGTTTTTGTGGGATGAATCTTACCTGTTTATTGTAATATGCTTCCTCCCAGCAGGCCTGCAGAGTCTGAAAATAAAGGCTGCTTCTACAGAATTCCTTTGAAGATAATTAAAATAATTATGCTTTATTAGGTACATTATGCACAGGCATTTACAGTATGCCAAAAGGAATATCTCCTAAGATTACCTTAGTGGGACCATAAGTGAACTCAGGAATGCTCCCAACCCTATCCATGGTCAGAGGGGGACGAAATGCAGCGCTATAAATATACGGGATGCTCTAGAGATAACAGGAATGACTTAAAGTCGCGAATGATCAATGCCTGTGGAGTCGTCCAATATGCTGCGCTGAGAATTGAGTTGTAGGCGATATTTGGATATGTTTGGCGCAATTTACATGTTTACATTCTATTGCCATGGAGAAATTGAGTTTCTAGAACCTGTTTTCTTCTATGTCTTTATTTCGTGAAATATTAAGATCTTTATTTTGTCATAATGTGTATATGAGGACGTTGGAGCCCGTTCCGATTCATGACGCGGTTATCCAGGTGCATGTTGCATAGACCTACTAATCCAACCTTGGCTTACAAGTTAAATTAAATGAGTATATATGCCTATACAAATCTATTGACCACATCCATTTAAATCAATGATTGTCAATTGAAAATGTGGTAGTTGTGTTATCCTGTTGTGCGTGTCAGGGCTCCTCTTAAGCACGTTATTCCAATATTTCCTAGAATTGACGCAGGTTACACTTTTGCAAAACTACTAGGTTAAAAATAAGAGCATGAATGACAATAAAGGTATGACTTGAATTATATGTGTAGTAGTGTGATGTTGTTCCCCTAGATTATGCACCAAATTGCACACAAGGACAGTTCAAGTAGGCCAGGTCAAGAGGGGATGTTAATAAGTTAATAATAATAATAATTCAATGTGGTTTCTTTATTTAATTACAGCTGCATAGCTAATGTTATTTTTTGGTGTACAAACATGTTTATGTATCTATATTGCAAATACACCTAATTGTAAAAGTTGTGTATATTTTGGTTTGGTCCATCGCGGGTTATCTGTATTTATGTACCCTCTTATTGTTCTCTTTTGCCTGACCTTCAACTAGCAAGGTATGTTGTCCTTGGCGCCGTAATTTGTCAATATAAAACTGTGGTAAAGTTACACAAAGTGCTGTTACGCAACTACAGGTTTTGTTACAATGTGGACAATATAAAGATGTATGTTAACAACTTTCACCGAGCTCGCTAATTAGGGTACCTATTGTAACTCGGGAGTATTTGGGGCAGTGTTTGAGTGAGTTTCTATGTGCTCACGCAGGTGCCCGAGAGCTGTGGCTGCACCAAGGGCTAAGCTATTGTGTGTTGTCTCGTCGTGTGCAGGTATGTCATTTATTTTGTCAGAATTATGTTGTATATCATTTTACTTGTATTGTATAGTGTGTTGTTAGGCACTGAATGTGTGCATGCAGCACCTGTTCTCTTTGCCTGACCTTCAACTAGCAAGGTGCCCGAGAGCTGTGGCTGCACCAAGAGCTAACATATTGTGTGTTGTCTCTTCGTGTGCAGGTCGAATAAAAATTATCCAACCATCAGAATTCCAGTTGTGGCAGTGTCCTAATTACGTGACCTGCCGACTGGTCAGCTCAAGCCGACCGCCGGAGCTGTGCATGTGGATGAGGTGCACGACCTGCGCATGTGAATTTGTTGATGGTTTACTGTAAGTGAATATATACTGTAAACAGTGAAAGTGAATGTAGCATATTCATTAGATACAGGTATTCGTGCTTATTTGTATGTTTTGGATGAATTTGTTTATTGCATTAATTTTTTTTGGGTATTTGAATGCACTAAATTACATTGTATTTTAGTGCTCTGTTGAGCCATGGAAGATTCTCAAATCCATAAGACGTGTTATGCTGGGGATTTTAGTGTGGGTAGAGGGAGGGGTGTCCTTCCATTTACACCAATTGTACAGTCAGCTCCTGGGAGTAGAGCGTTTGCTAGTCCTGAGTTTGCAAGCACTGGGAGGGGTAGGCTGTTTGTTCCACCTGACCAGGGTATCCCACCTCTGTCTTTTGATGTACCATCATCCACAGTACTCGGTGATAATGGGACGCCTCCGAGTCAGCTTAGTGACCTTATTAAGCAGATTGGTTCAGAGATAGGAGAATCTATCAGAGCGAGTTTACTGCAGCCTGGGGTTTCAAGTCTTTCTCCTGCCCGTCCCCCTCACCAACCCCAGCAGTTTCCCCTGCCTGAGCAGTGTGGGTCAACCTTTATTGATGCGTCCAAGCTGAATCTGGTTGTGAAGTCAGATGTTAGTGCTCCACCTCTTTTTAGGGGTGATGGCTCAGATAAGTACTCTGTCCTGGAGTGGGAGGAGTTAATGGAAGTCTACCTAGAGAAGAGGGGTTACACTGGGTCTGGGAATGTTGGGGAGGTGATGTCTAGGCTCATGGGGGAGGGCACGGGATGTGACCAAAGTCTGGAAGCGTAACAACCTTGTTGTCACAGATGTTAAGGCGGTGTTCAGTGTTTTCAAGCAACACTTTGGGGATACTGTCTGCTCAGGTATGCCATTAGCTGATTTCTATTCAATCAAACCATATGCTAATGAGGGTCCAATAGATTTCTGGATTAGGCTTAACAAAGCTGCAGAGGCAGCCGAACAGTACCTTGTGAGTGAGGGCAGGACCTTACCCAATCAGTGCTCAGAGTTGGCAGTCATGTTTGTACGCAACTGTCCTGATAAAGAGTTGGCCCAAGTGTTCAAGAGCAAACCCATTCGTGACTGGACAGCCAGTGAGGTACAGGATCGGTTGGATGAACTGTTAAGGGAACGTAAAGCATGTAGAACACAACTTTCACAGCAGGTTGCTGCTGTTTTTGACTGCCCTCAGGAGGGAGTGGGTCCTGTGAAAAGACCTAATGTGTCATCTTTTTCTCAATGTGGCCGTGAACCAGACCAGGCACCATCTGTATCTGAGGGTGGGACATTAAAGAAAGTTTTGACTTTGTTAGAGAAGGCTCTGGTCAGCAATACTCAGCAATACTCAGTCTGTGAGTGGCGCAGTGGTCTAAGGCACTGCATCGCAGTGCTAGCTGTGCCACTAGAGATCCTGGTTCGAATCCAGGCTCTGTCGTAGCTGGCCGCGACCGGGAGACCCATGGGGCGGTGCACAATTGGAACAGTGTCGCCTAGGGTAGTGGAGGGGATGGCCGGCTCAGTTCGTAGAGCATGGTGTTTGCAACGCCAGGGTTGTGGGTTCGATTCCCACGGGGGTATGAAAAAAAATAAGTAACGTATGCACTAACTGTAAGTCGCTCTGGATAAGAGCGTCTGCTAAATGACTTAAACATGTTAAATGTAGAGGGCCCCGTAAACAGTTCCACAAACGTCAGCATGAGTGCGCTGACTGTGGAAGCACTAATCACTGGACCAAAGCTCACTGTCAGATGCACCAGCTGTGCGTCAAGTGCTTTTCTCCGGGCCACATGAGCTTTGACTGTAGTGAGGCTGGGCAGCGACAGAACCCTGGATGTGGACAGACTGGCAGGTCTCAGGAAAACTAGAAAGCCTCCGTTCTGAGGAGGGCAATGTGGGGCATTCTTATTTTTCCTCCACTGATGATGATATCCAATCTGTTTATTCTTACTTTTGTGAGTCAGTACCCAAGAACAACACAGTCATTTTTCAGAACACAATGAGAATTAATCAGAATGACAGTTTGTTTTACACCACTGTGCTAGTACAGGATAAAGTTGAGCTGAAGGGGATGTTAGATAGTGGGTCCATGGCTACTACTCTGCGCGCAGATATTGTACCTCGGTTGAGGGAGGCAGGAGTGGTAGAGGGGAACTTTCTAGCTCCTTCAGACATCATCCTGGTGGGTTGTGGTGGGAACAAACTAGCCCAGTGGGCATGTGTGACTTAAAAAATTCAACTTTATGGCTTCTGTTATGTAGTCCCAGTGCTTATTGTTGATGGGCAGGTTGATGAACTCATTGTGGGAACTAATGTGTTGAAGTCTCTGATTAGACAGTGAGTTTCTATGTGCTCACGCAGGTGCCCGAGAGCTGTGGCTGCACCAAGGGCTAAGCTATTGTGTGTTGTCTCTTCGTGTACAGGTATGTCATTTATTTTGTCAGAATTATGTTGTATATCATTTTACTTGTATTGTATAGTGTGTTGTTAGGCACTGAATGTGTGCATGCAGCACCTGTTCTCTTTGCCTGACCTTCAACTAGCAAGGTGCCCGAGAGCTGTGGCTGCACCAAGAGCTAACATATTGTGTGTTGTCTCTTCGTGTGCAGGTCGAATAAAAATTATCCAACCATCAGAATTCCAGTTGTGGCAGTGTCCTAATTACGTGACCTGCCGACTGGTCAGCTCAAGCCGACCGCCGGAGCTGTGCATGTGGATGAGGTGCACGACCTGCGCATGTGAATTTGTTGATGGCTTACTGTAAGTGAATATATACTGTAAACAGTGAAAGTGAATGTAGCATATTCATTAGATACAGGTATTCGTGCTTATTTGTATGTTTTGGATGAATTTGTTTATTGCATTAATTTTTTTGGGTATTTGAATGCACTAAATTACATTGTATTTTAGTGCTCTGTTGAGCCATGGAAGATTCTCAAATCCATAAGACGTGTTATGCTGGGGATTTTAGTGTGGGTAGAGGGAGGGGTGTCCTTCCATTTACACCAATTGTACAGTCAGCTCCTGGGAGTAGAGCGTTTGCTAGTCCTGAGTTTGCAAGCACTGGGAGGGGGTAGGCTGTTTGTTCCACCTGACCAGGGTATCCCACCTCTGTCTTTTGATGTACCATCATCCACAGTACTCGGTGATAATGGGACGCCTCCGAGTCAGCTTAGTGACCTTATTAAGCAGATTGGTTCAGAGATAGGAGAATCTATCAGAGCGAGTTTACTGCAGCCTGGGGTTTCAAGTCTTTCTCCTGCCCGTCCCCCTCACCAACCCCAGCAGTTTCCCCTGCCTGAGCAGTGTGGGTCAACCTTTATTGATGCGTCCAAGCTGAATCTGGTTGTGAAGTCAGATGTTAGTGCTCCACCTCTTTTTAGGGGTGATGGCTCAGATAAGTACTCTGTCCTGGAGTGGGAGGAGTTAATGGAAGTCTACCTAGAGAAGAGGGGTTACACTGGGTCTGGGAATGTTGGGGAGGTGATGTCTAGGCTCATGGGGAGGGCACGGGATGTGACCAAAGTCTGGAAGCGTAACAACCTTGTTGTCACAGATGTTAAGGCGGTGTTCAGTGTTTTCAAGCAACACTTTGGGGATACTGTCTGCTCAGGTATGCCATTAGCTGATTTCTATTCAATCAAACCATATGCTAATGAGGGTCCAATAGATTTCTGGATTAGGCTTAACAAAGCTGCAGAGGCAGCCGAACAGTACCTTGTGAGTGAGGGCAGGACCTTACCCAATCAGTGCTCAGAGTTGGCAGTCATGTTTGTACGCAACTGTCCTGATAAAGAGTTGGCCCAAGTGTTCAAGAGCAAACCCATTCGTGACTGGACAGCCAGTGAGGTACAGGATCGGTTGGATGAACTGTTAAGGGAACGTAAAGCATGTAGAACACAACTTTCACAGCAGGTTGCTGCTGTTTTTGACTGCCCTCAGGAGGGAGTGGGTCCTGTGAAAATACCTAATGTGTCATCTTTTTCTCAATGTGGCCGTGAACCAGACCAGGCACCATCTGTATCTGAGGGTGGGACATTAAAGAAAGTTTTGACTTTGTTAGAGAAGGCTCTGGTCAGCAATACTCAGCAATACTCAGTCTGTGAGTGGCGCAGTGGTCTAAGGCACTGCATCGCAGTGCTAGCTGTGCCACTAGAGATCCTGGTTCGAATCCAGGCTCTGTCGTAGCCGGCCGCGACCGGGAGACCCATGGGGCGGCGCACAATTGGACCAGTGTCGCCTAGGGTAGTGGAGGGGATGGCCGGCTCAGTTCGTAGAGCATGGTGTTTGCAACGCCAGGGTTGTGGGTTCGATTCCCACGGGGGTATGAAAAAAAAAAGTAACGTATGCACTAACTGTAAGTCGCTCTGGATAAGAGCGTCTGCTAAATGACTTAAACATGTTAAATGTAGAGGGCCCCGTAAACAGTTCCACAAACGTCAGCATGAGTGCGCTGTCTGTGGAAGCACTAATCACTGGACCAAAGCTCACTGTCAGATGCACCAGCTGTGCGTCAAGTGTTTTCTCCGGGCCACATGAGCTTTGACTGTAGTGAGGCTGGGCAGCGACAGAACCCTGGATGTGGACAGACTGGCAGGTCTCAGGAAAACTAGAAAGCCTCCGTTCTGAGGAGGGCAATGTGGGGGCATTCTTATTTTTCCTCCACTGATGATGATATCCAATCTGTTTATTCTTACTTTTGTGAGTCAGTACCCAAGAACAACACAGTCATTTTTCAGAACACAATGAGAATTACTCAGAATGACAGTTTGTTTTACACCACTGTGCTAGTACAGGATAAAGTTGAGCTGAAGGGGATGTTAGATAGTGGGTCCATGGCTACTACTCTGCGCGCAGATATTGTCCCTCGGTTGAGGGAGGCAGGAGTGGTAGAGGGGAACTTTCTAGCTCCTTCAGACATCATCCTGGTGGGTTGTGGTGGGAACAAACTAGCCCAGTGGGCATGTGTGACTTAAAAATTCAACTTTATGGCTTCTGTTATGTAGTCCCAGTGCTTATTGTTGATGGGCAGGTTGATGAACTCATTGTGGGAACTAATGTGTTGAAGTCTCTGATTAGACAGTGAGTTTCTATGTGCTCACGCAGGTGCCCGAGAGCTGTGGCTGCACCAAGGGCTAAGCTATTGTGTGTTGTCTCTTCGTGTAGAGGTATGTCATTTATTTTGTCAGAATTATGTTGTATATCATTTTACTTGTATTGTATAGTGTGTTGTTAGGCACTGAATGTGTGCATGCAGCACCTGTTCTCTTTGCCTGACCTTCAACTAGCAAGGTGCTCGAGAGCTGTGGCTGCACCAAGAGCTAACATATTGTGTGTTGTCTCTTCGTGTGCAGGTCGAATAAAAATTATCCAACCATCAGAATTCCAGTTGTGGCAGTGTCCTAATTACGTGACCTGCCGACTGGTCAGCTCAAGCCGACCGCCGGAGCTGTGCATGTGGATGAGGTGCACGACCTGCGCATGTGAATTTGTTGATGGCTTACTGTAAGTGAATATATACTGTAAACAGTGAATGTAGCATATTCATTAGATACAGGTATTCGTGCTTATTTGTATGTTTTGGATGAATTTGTTTATTGCATTTATTTTTTTTGGGTATTTGAATGCACTAAATTACATTGTATTTTAGTGCTCTGTTGAGCCATGGAAGATTCTCAAATCCATAAGACGTGTTATGCTGGGGATTTTAGTGTGGGTAGAGGGAGGGGTGTCCTTCCATTTACACCAATTGTACAGTCAGCTCCTGGGAGTAGAGCGTTTGCTAGTCCTGAGTTTGCAAGCACTGGGAGGGGTAGGCTGTTTGTTCCACCTGACCAGGGTATCCCACCTCTGTCTTTTGATGTACCATCATCCACAGTACTCGGTGATAATGGGACGCCTCCGAGTCAGCTTAGTGACCTTATTAAGCAGATTGGTTCAGAGATAGGAGAATCTATCAGAGCGAGTTTACTGCAGCCTGGGGTTTCAAGTCTTTCTCCTGCCCGTCCCCCTCACCAACCCCAGCAGTTTCCCCTGCCTGAGCAGTGTGGGTCAACCTTTATTGATGCGTCCAAGCTGAATCTGGTTGTGAAGTCAGATGTTAGTGCTCCACCTCTTTTTAGGGGTGATGGCTCAGATAAGTACTCTGTCCTGGAGTGGGAGGAGTTAATGGAAGTCTACCTAGAGAAGAGGGGTTACACTGGGTCTGGGAATGTTGGGGAGGTGATGTCTAGGCTCATGGGGAGGGCACGGGATGTGACCAAAGTCTGGAAGCGTAACAACCTTGTTGTCACAGATGTTAAGGCGGTGTTCAGTGTTTTCAAGCAACACTTTGGGGATACTGTCTGCTCAGGTATGCCATTAGCTGATTTCTATTCAATCAAACCATATGCTAATGAGGGTCCAATAGATTTCTGGATTAGGCTTAACAAAGCTGCAGAGGCAGCCGAACAGTACCTTGTGAGTGAGGGCAGGACCTTACCCAATCAGTGCTCAGAGTTGGCAGTCATGTTTGTACGCAACTGTCCTGATAAAGAGTTGGCCCAAGTGTTCAAGAGCAAACCCATTCGTGACTGGACAGCCAGTGAGGTACAGGATCGGTTGGATGAACTGTTAAGGGAACGTAAAGCATGTAGAACACAACTTTCACAGCAGGTTGCTGCTGTTTTTGACTGCCCTCAGGAGGGAGTGGGTCCTGTGAAAAGACCTAATGTGTCATCTTTTTCTCAATGTGGCCGTGAACCAGACCAGGCACCATCTGTATCTGAGGGTGGGACATTAAAGAAAGTTTTGACTTTGTTAGAGAAGGCTCTGGTCAGCAATACTCAGCAATACTCAGTCTGTGAGTGGCGCAGTGGTCTAAGGCACTGCATCGCAGTGCTAGCTGTGCCACTAGAGATCCTGGTTTGAATCCAGGCTCTGTCGTAGCCGGCGCGACCGGGAGACCCATGGGGCGGCGCACAATTGGACCAGCGTCGCCGAGGGAATGGCCGGCTCAGTTCGTAGAGCATGGTGTTTGCAACGCCAGGGTTGTGGGTTCGATTCCCACGGGGGGTATGAAAAAAAAAAGTAACGTATGCACTAACTGTAAGTCGCTCTGGATAAGAGCGTCTGCTAAATGACTTAAACATGTTAAATGTAGAGGGCCCCGTAAACAGTTCCACAAACGTCAGCATGAGTGTGCTGTCTGTGGAAGCACTAATCACTGGACCAAAGCTCACTGTCAGATGCACCAGCTGTGCGTCAAGTGCTTTTCTCCGGGCCACATGAGCTTTGACTGTAGTGAGGCTGGGCAGCGACAGAACCCTGGATGTGGACAGACTGGCAGGTCTCAGGAAAACTAGAAAGCCTCCGTTCTGAGGAGGGCAATGTGGGGCATTCTTATTTTTCCTCCACTGATGATGATATCCAATCTGTTTATTCTTACTTTTGTGAGTCAGTACCCAAGAACAACACTGTGTGTTGTGTTTCTCGAGCAGCTACTTCCTGTGCTACGAGGACGTCCCTGAGGAGCCTGCTGAGGGGGGCGATGGAGAGGGTAAAGGGGAGACGGTTGCTATAGGCAACGTGGTCAGGATGTGGTCAATCGGTCAGTGGGTCCAAACGCAGCCTGAACCTGTGACAGACGACATCTACGAATGGTACAAAGTCACACTCAGATCGCTACACAACACTCTTTCATCTTTGACTTGTTTAAATAAGATTTTTTTTGCACAAACTCTACTTAAGACTAAGTACCTTACAAGTACCATGTTAATATAGCTCACACTGTGTGTGCCTGGTGCGTGTGTGTTTGTGCGTCTCTGTGTGTGTGTGTGTTCCAGGGTGCTGTGCTGGGTTCCACAGGCTTTTGTGTCTGGGAGGAGAGGAGCCCACTGCCTGCAGTGCTACTGACTGTCTACTGGGGGCGTTGTTCTCTCAACAGAGCCCAGTGGAAAGCCCCAGTCCTGAAACAACATAAAGAGACAAGCCACTTTTCTAGAACTATCTTTGACCATAACATGTTCCCATTGATTAAAGGATTTAACATTACTTATTGTTAGTTTTACATTGTGTTATGTTCGGCTAATGTTTTCAAATCTAAGTAACTATTGGGAAGGACATTAAGGACTGAACACTGAAATAGCTCTGGTTCCAACTAGCCAGTCATCCATGACAAATGGTTTTTCTTATGGTTCCTTACATATTGTATAAAAATAAATATAATTTCTAAAGGTAGCAAGTTTTATTACCAATTCCCTACCAGCTAGTGATACATTTGAACTGTATCTGATGTCTGTTCATATTCAAGGTTATATTGAGCACGTATGTATGTTACTGTATTGTGTGGTTGTTGGAAATCATTTTGTATGATGTTAAGAATAAAAGTATTGACCTGTCATTCATTTGTATGGGAGTGTTATTTTATGAAAGAAAACAATTTATTGAAAAATATTGAATATTTTCAAAACATGGGGTCTCAGTACTGTACTTAAATTGTAAATTATTTATTTGTAAACAATGGAGTAATTAAACATGACATTTTTCCATATGATAAAGATAGAGTTAAGATTTTTTCTTTATTGATAATATTTCACGTTTGCAGCGTTACACGCAAAACAGCCTACTGTGACATCTAGGCAGTTCAGAATGAAAAGCGTTCTGTTTCAGAATACTTTCTGGCGCTGTCCTTGCCGCAGTTATTTTTAGTTCACTTGCACCATCTAGTGGTGATCACAATGTCTTATGTTTGCCAAAGATTCTAAAGTTCTATATTTGAGCATTCTATAGTTCTATTTTTATACACATACATTCTGAATTCAGACTGCTATAATACACTACTTGGTTACATTGCTCGATTGTTTAGTTCTTATTTAGGATTTACAGAAGTTTTCTAGCACAGTTTAGCAGTTTTTAGTTGAGTTTTCTGTAAATAAATCTTTTCTAGCTGTTATACTGGTCTCTTGGTGATACCTTGGAGCAAATATGGATGACTCTACATCCATCCAAGGGTCTTCTTGGGTCGATTGTTACCTTGATGAGCAGGTAAGTTTGCCATTAATTATTCAATAGCTCTCATGTGTATAAGCATCTATTTTGATGTTCTCCTTTAGTTTTTAATACATTTTGGACCGACCACATCCATGATAAATCTGTGATATCCTGAACAAAATGACATTGTCAAGGCCATAAAATAAAATGTCCTGGGTGATACCACTGCTAATATTAAACTCCTACTGTGCGTACAGATGTTGAAGGTGAAGGGTCGCCAGAGACTCCATGAGATCGAGCAGGAAGTTCATAGAGAGCTGAGCGTGACACTAAGCCAATGTCACCAGTCCCCAGGAGAGGTATACTCATACTTTTCCATTCCCTAAACTATAGTACACCATTGCTACCATCCACATAGACTGTTTATTTACCTGTTATTGCACCTTAAGTTCACAAAGGAACAGTATGAACTAATGTCTTCCTCTCTTCCGTCTGAAGGTAGCCATGGAGGGGCAGCAGCTCCTGACTGACAAGGCCAAGCCATGGGTTACTTCCCATGAGCATCTTGGTTCTGCAGCTCTGATGGGTGGCGACACAGCAGGTATGCTCTCAGAGAAACAGGCCCAACCTGAGATCAGGTCAGATGAGATGCTCCAGGTGGAGTTCCTCAGCCAGACCCAGGTGGAGATTCCACAGGAGGTCAGGGAGGTCATGGACAGCCTGCTGGACAAGGTGGCGGATGGAGAAGCCCAGGAGAAGAAGGCTGAGGTCTTCAAGGCAAACCTGATCCCCTATCCCTCCTCATCCTCAGCAGTCAATGTCATGAAGGTCCTGGAGAGCCAGGTAGACAAGGTAAGACTGGATCCTTTATTTGTGCATTTTTGTTGTATACTACACTCTTAGAAAAAAGGGTTCCAAAGGGGATTCTTCGGCTGTCCTCATAGGAGAACCCTTTTTGGTTCCACGTAGAACCCTTTTTGGTTCCAGGTAGAAAGAACACTTTTGGGTTCGATGTAGAACCCTCTGTAGAAAGGGTTCTACATGGAACCCAAAAGGTATTCTACCTGGAACCAAAAGGGTTCTACCTGCAACCAAAAAGGGTTCTTCAAAGGGTTCTCCTATGGGGACAGCTGAAGAACACTTTCAAGTTCTAGATAGCACATTTTTTTTCTCAGTGTAGTACTATACCTGTACATGTAATAAGAAATACTCTACAAGACATGTGATAGGCAGTAAAGACACCAGAGGTGTACATAGAACTAACATTACAATGCCTCTCTTTCTCTACCACGTGAAGGAGAAGAAGGTTGAGGTCCTTGACCTTAGCACCTGTCCCATACTCCAAACGGCCCTTACAGACATTGAGACCACGATGAAGACTGCATACAAGACCATGCCAAAGCAGATTGTGGTACTTGGTTCTACCATTAAGCATATCATCACCCAGGTGCTTCTTCAAGTAGATCCCCAAGCCTTTCAGGAGGGAGTCTATTTGGAGACACCTGTTATCATCAACAACACCAAAGCTCTTCTGTGGTCTATTCCCTGGGTTCAAGTAACTGAGGATGAGGAGATGTCTAACACTCAGCAGTCCATTGATGCTTATGAGGTGGCCAAGGCTGTTATCAACAACCTGGAGGAGGTGCTAGGCCCAAAACCTGTGCTGGCGAGAGCACTGGGAATCAGGTCACACATCTTGACAAGGTACATTGTTCATCTCGTAGGTCTATGCATTTCTAAGACAGTGCCTGATGTTTATGCTGCCAACGAAGAGGAGAGACATATTAGTCAGGATATGGTGAACATCTGTCCTCTACCTGCTAGATTGATCATTAGCGGAGAACTGTTCAATGACTTCGTAGTGAAGTTTATTCTAAAACTTCATCCAATGAACGGACACGGTACTAAACAGCTTGACCAACAGGCTCTGCTCTTACTGGTTGTTAAAATGGCCTCAGTAGCTTTTAACATCTTGAGGAAGATTCCAGGTATTTCTGTGGATGAAAAGCTGTGCCCCCCCTTCTGCAACATGAGGCAGACAGTGTTGCACATGCAGAGTGCCATGATACATCAGTTTGGCACAACAATCAAGATAAAAAAACTGGTTGCCATGAAGGACCCGGTGATCATCTCCACCATCCCCAGTGCTATCTGTGAGGGGATCCTAATGGTGTACAAGGGCATTAGTGACACCTATCCGCTTCAAGTCCTCGGCCCACAGCGTCCAATTGCCAGGAGCTGCGAAGAGGCAATGGAGAGCAAGCTCTTTGCAGTAGCCCTACCCGAGGACCTTAGGAAGACCATCTACAATCACTACGGGTCCCAGGTCGGGAAACTGGCACTGTTCCAGAAGGCTTTCCCGTTGAATGACCACATCAAGTTGGACTACATCCACCGTGTTTCTCTGCCTCGTTCCTCCAACAGAGATGTAGTCTGGATCGACCCCAAATACTTTGTAGGGGACGACGATGAGGAGGTTGTAACATCAAGCAACACAGTCCCTGTTAATCCTCTTGCTCTCGACGTCAGTCAGGCTGCTTTTTGAAGCAGTTCCCACAGACTGATGTTTTCGAGTCAACCAAGGATGGGGAAAGCCGAAAAACAGAGAGGAACAAAGGACTGTGGAAAGCCTGTGCAAGACCAGGCTCAGAAGGAGGCAGAGAGGAACAAACCAAAGGTGACAAACCATTGATATTGTTCCTGTTAGTCTTGTCAGGAAAGTCTTTGACTCTGTCTTCCCAGATTCATGCACAATCAAGCAGCAGTACGGTTCATGGGAAGACGTCCCACTTTGCAATGATATGGTAGAGCACATAGATATCCAGGTTCAGAAAGAGGCACTGAAATACCAAAACCAAAGACTGTTCTTACGCACTCTGAAGAAGCTCAACGATGAGCCAGACAAGATGGCCACATTCTTAGAAGACGTCTCACTCTCTATCAGGAGCAAGTACTTCAGGACTTTCCGTGAGTGGCCATTGGTTAAAGCCCAGCTATACCCAGACATACGGTCTCTGCTGGTCTGCGATATCATGGTCCGAGAGATCATGGCTCAACTGAGGCCTACCTTGACCTTCGCCAAGGACACCAACAAGGGTGATGACCGGCCATACTGCATCAACATCCCGGTCAAGAGAGAGACCAGCTCTCCAGATAATAGAGGTAGAACACTGTTACTGTTGGTGTGCTACATTCAGAATCAGGCCTAGTCTCTTGTAAATTACTTGTATTCCACAATGTTCTTTCATTCACAATTTCACAACAATATCCGATGTAGAGTAAACAGCTACATGTAACAGTCAGCTAACCAGTTGGACAATAACAACTTGAACTCTTCACTTCCGTTCAAATGTCCTATCTTGTCCTATCACCATTTTCCCTAGACAAGACCAAGCTGGAGCTTTGCATTGAGAAAGCCAGTGCTGACAGAATGAAGGAACTCCTCCTTGAGAATGTAAGCTACACTGTATTCTGTGTTGTCTCATTGATAATATCAGTCAATTTGAATGTTGTCTGTCCTGTACTGAGCTGCAGCTTCAGCTTTGCCAGGTTGCTGATGCTGATGGCTTCCTGCGGTTTGTTTCCACCACAGGAGGCTGCTGAGGGGAGGGCGGCTAATAACAATATCTGGAATGGAGTCACTGGAATGGTATCAAACACATGGAAACCATGTGTTTGATGTGTTCGATACCATTCCATCGATTCCGTTCCAGCCATTACTATGAGCCCGTCCTCCCCAATTAAGGTGCCTGAAGTTTCGACTCACCAACTCTGTTTGTTCACAGGAACCCGAACCCTTCTGGATGAAGGGATGGATGGCAATGATGGAGGAGGAAAGTAATAAAAAGGAGAAGGAGAAGGAGAAGTGTTGCGGCTGGTTCTGGGGTTTGTTTGGCCGTAAGAAAAAAACAAGGAATTGTGGATGGGGGTTTGTCGCAGGCGCGGATACTAGAAATGACATCCACACAAACCGAATGTATGGACGCACACACATTTACACGGAGACAGATATAACAACGAAGCCTACCGCAGATCCCAAACAGACAACATGTAATAGCATGTCTTATTTTCCATTTTGGGCTACAGGATGTGTATTTACAGCTTACCAGAGGCTATAGTTTATTTTTATGTCTTTTGTATGACTTTTTATATTCTAAAGACATGACTTTTGTGACTTTTCTTACTTTTACATGATATAAACAAATATTCCATATAGAGCCCATGGCGTTAACCAATAAACATCCATTTTATTGTTCTATGGTGTAGCCTGAAAATCTGTGTTTTAATATGTGGTTTTTGATTAGATAAACACATTTATTTTGCTGAAAATACATTATGTTTTGAATTTTGGGCTTTTGCGATAATGTAGACAGTAGACTATTCAAATTAATTGGTTAATTAACAACAATTAACATTTGGTGAATAAATACGCTTTAAATAAAAACGCTTCCATGAAGTCTAGTTATCTGAAACTGATCATTTACAAGAATAAATGGTACAAAGAGTAGAATATGAAATGCTGTAGCTGCTAGATCTAGTTGGACCCCTGGACATTTCTAACACTTCTTGACAATCTTGCTCAGAAACGCAGCAAGACCATAGCTGTAATGTAAGGCATGCGTTTGGAAAGGAGAGCTCACCTCTACATAGTCTACATGATATGACCAAGATGTACCATAGTGGGGCAGCATGTGATTATAACTTTGCAGCCAAAGTGCATAAGTGATGATGACGGAACTCTGTCAATCATAACCATGCTAACCATGCTTTTCTTATTATTTATTTAAAAACAATATAACACTTTGTACAAACATATTACTTGTAAATTATACTGCATATCTGTTATGTAGTCTATAAAACGAATCAGGTCTGAGGTTTTTAGGAGTACATTCATGATGTGATTCCAAGGAATGAAGGGAATTATTAACCTGGACTAGGTCTTTGTAAGTCCAGGTACCAGTCTAGCTAACATTCCACCCCTTGCCACTCCTGTCAAAGGCATAGTACCCAGGCTAGGTCTTTGTACCTTCTTACATATAAATACAATTCAAATAACATACAGTATTACATATAAGACTAACATTCTTGTACTTTGCACATTGACATTCTTAAGTCTCCAAATAAGGAACAAACTGTAAAACAACACAGGTACAGGAGGGTTGTAGTGTGGAAGTAAAAATGGGTTTCATTTAGGAGATAAAAACAACGCAAATTAATTGTATATTCTTTTTGTATCGTTGAAAGAGTTTTATTTGCCTACTGTGACCTACGGTTTGTACATAGTCAGCGTATGTCCTCTGTAGAGAATCTAGATGTACTGTATGCTGTACAGCCAGTCAATGCAATTTCCAGCTTCCAGCTTTCATACAATTGCACACTCCTCTGTGTAGAAAGCTGGTACCCACAAAAGATTAACTCAGGTCTGATGTTTTTCTTAGTCCACTGAAAACCCCTTATTCTAAAGAGCTTGCTAGTTATACCCTACTCCCTACAAAGTGCACTACTTTTAACCAGAGCCCTATGTGGGCTATATAGGGAATTGGGTGCCATTTGAGAGACAGTCCCAGTGTTCCCCAGTCACACGTAGCGTCCACTGGACTTGATCTCCGGACACAGCCAGGCCTCCAGGTCCTCTATCTTCATGGACTCTTTCCGACTGGTCAGACTGGCGGCGCGTGTGATCTTGGTCAGCGTCTCCTCGTAGGGCGGTGGCAGGTAGACCATGACGAACACACTGTCCGACATGTCAGAGCTGGTGCTGGTGTGGCGTTCGCCGTGGCCGGTGAGCGAGGAGAGGAACTCAGCGCTGCTCTCGGCGTCCTGGAGGTCCAGGGCGATGATTTGGGCCAGGCTGAGCTTGGGAGAGGAGCACCTCCAGTAGGCCAGGAGTACCAGGAGGCCCAGAATGAGGAGGGAGGCGACGGGGAGGACCACATAGAGGAGCAGCTCTGACCTCCCCTCCTGGTCGAGGTTCAGCTCATTCCAGTTGTAGCCCTGGTGGTTTTGGAGGGGAAAGGGTTAATAAACCACATCATTCAAAGGACAGAAAAAAGATTCCCATAAAATACATTCAGGACTATGTTAAAGATATGAAATCTGAAAATCAGTAATGGGTTTTGCCTCAAAACGGCAATGTTCCACTGGATCAGTGTTGATCCTCTTCCATCTTCTCAAAACTGAACATACATGGTTGTGAAATCAAGATATCCTACAGAGGCTCAATAGAGCTTATGCCATTTGATATTGCCTGAGTGTTCTATTCCCCTGTTGACACAATCAGTGTCCCAAATTCACCCGACCAATCGGTTTCAGTGCTCAGATAATGCTGATCCTCATCTGGTTGACTGACTAAAGACCCGTCAACATCACTCCGCTCTGCTGAAAGTCCCGAAAAGCTTTCCTTTGCCATTTCCCTGACATGAACTGCACTCACAAGCTCTCATCATAGTCGTGATATCCAAGACTATTCCAAGAGGCTAAGGCACTCAACTAACAACAACAAGAGTGTGTAGCCTGCAGAAGTCTGTGTAGCCACAGGCTGGCCCGAAGTACCTTGGACAGCGCTCCTCCAGTGAGGAAAAATAAAAGATAATATAAAATAAAAAATAATACACCTAAAAAAGTAGTGTTCAGAATAATTTTCGGTCTGTTCTTTAGATTGTTAAGCCAGTATGCCACCTACCTCCTCCCAGGTGTAAAGCAAAAAGTCAACTCAAAAACTGCTGCAGCTCTCCAGGACTCAGGTTGCCTACCTCCTGGGCCTACCAAAAAGTTACATCTCTGGGTCTCACAGTAGTCTACATGTAAAGACTACTGCTGAATCAGACTCACTCAGTAACAACAAGCTGATGATCCCTTACCTGTAACTGTCTCTCTACCGTGGGGGGAGAAGGTGACCCAGTCACCCAATCGATGGACCCTCTGCCGGCTGGCCCAAACTTTATCCAGCAGCGTTCGCATGGTGCCGTGGTGTCGTTGTAGGCAAACGGCTAAACTGAGTAGCAGAACTCGAGACAAACACGTCCGATTACTAAGCGCTTATCCAGAGCGACTTACAGTTAGTGAGTGCATACATTTTTCATACTGGCCCCCCGTGGGAAACGAACCCACAACCCTGGCGATGCAAGCGCCATGCTCTACCAACTGAGCTACAGGGGACACTTACTTGCATCGAGTCATTCGCCATCGTTTTTCTAGCAGGCTTTGTGTGGTCGTGTTCCAGTGATGATGCCGTTCTAGACCAGACCAACTGGACTGGACACATGCGATTGCCCGGCGAGTCCTCACAATGGTCTTCTCCACAAATTTAGGCAGGTAGATTGTCAAGTCATCCAAATTTCGCGCAAATATGCGCTGTGTCCAAAAACTCACCACTATATTCTCTGAGATAAATTAACTTTTAAAAACAATTCTCAGTCAATGGTCAAAGATAATCCCATTGTTGTGTCGCCTCAATGCACCACTGCCCAAAGAAGCTGGTGATCCCAAAATGTTTGTCTAGTTTCAACAAAAGGTTCGTTCAACAAATACAAAATGTTCCCGGGTGTGTCTTTAAAATATCAGCAGGGTAAAAGCCTAAAAGAAAACTGTTTGATTCAGTTCATTGTTATTTTCTTTGGAGGCTAGCTATCAACAGCTAGAACGCAAGGGGAACAAACGGCACGACTCCCTCCCTATCCGCATAACAGACTCCGAAGAGGGATAGAGATCCATTGCTAACATACAACGCTACAGAGGCAAAAAAACTATAACATCCGTGAAACATCAACAAGCGTCAGTCTCCCAGTATCACATTACACAAAAGCCTTCTTTTAATCCGCTTTGAGCCATTTTGCGTTACAAACGGACTACCTTATATTACCGAATGACCGAAGAGTGTCACCGGTAAAAGCGTTGTTGTTTGCTCTTCGTTTGGTTTTGGAGGGCAGAGGAATATCGCCTTGTCTGTCCGCGCATTGCTGATGATGGCTTGAGCGGGAGGCTACACTTTTTTTTTCTGGTGGAGCTGCGCGCGGTTGCGCTGGCGCAATGTGTATGGTAGGTAGCAGGAGCGCGCCCAATGTATAATGTGACCATGTCCAGACCATGGATTTGTCATTTCCATCTTCTCCTAATGAACAAACTGTTGCTTATCTCTTTCCCCTATTCCAGATTTGCAATTTCGCCACACACAAAACAACTGCTATTGTTATTACTCTGCTTACAAGTAATAATGTGCCCATACAATCACAACCACAAGATTGTAAATGGAGTACAGTTACAGTAGAATAAAAAGTATATGACTGTACAGCATTTAATATCAGAAATCTACAAGTTAAACTCATTATCTAATATTGAAAGCAAGCCCAAATATATAGTGGATACATACTAGCCTACATTAAGCAAATGCCACTTTTCTAAAGTCTACAAGCCATTAGGTCAATACATAACAATAGTACCAAAGACTAACTGAGGTACAGTGTTGTGCAGAAGAGGTGTGAGAGTGAGAGAGAGAGAGGAGAGACAGAGAGAGAGAGAGAGAGAGAGAGAGAGAGAGAGAGAGAGAGAGAGAGAGAGAGAGAGAGAGAGAGAGAGAGAGAGAGAGAGAGAGAGAGAGAGAGAGAGAGAGAGAGAGAGAGAGAGAGAGAGAGAGAGAGAGAGAGAGACTATGCACTCTATTGGGCAGCAGGTAGCCTAGTGGTTAAGAGCGTTGGGCCAATGACCTAAAGGTTGCTGGTTCGATTTCCCGAGCCGGCAAGGTGGGAAAATATGCCGTTCTGCCCTTGAGCAAGGCAGTTAACCCCCAACAACAACTGCTCCCTGGGCGCCATGGACGTCGATTAAGGCAGCCCCCCGCACCTCTCTTGGGTTAAATGCGGAAGACACATTTCGGTTGAATGCATTCAGCTGTGCAACTGACTAGGTATCCCCTTTCCCTATTGACCTCCTTATCCCTACATAAGCAGAAACTCAAACTATAGCTGAATAAAACGAAAACAAATCGCAGGGCATGCAAATGGGAGATTTGCTTACCCGAGAATTTGATACTGCCAGAGGTAGACTGAGACGGAAGAGCAAAGGAGCACCTGGTCATAGGTGCTGTTAGGTGAAACACATCACACAAAGGCTGTGAAAATGCACACCAGAAATAGCCTGCTTCCATCTGATAGCAGTAATGAGCAGGCTGAATAAACATAGCCTACATACACATCATCAAGTCTTTCATCCTATTTCCTTGTGGGGTATAGGGCAGGAGTTTATTTGATTTTACCTCGTTCCGTTTCCAGGCTTTTTGCTTGCTGGAGTATATTATGGGGAATACATCTGCAATATACTGCTAATAATGTTAAACTTTATTGAAAAATACTTTTGGAAATAGTAGTATAGATCATGTTCTTGCCTTTGACAGTTTATCAGATCAGAGTTTTTCCTGGTCAGGTCCTGCATGACAGGCTGTGTTTGCACAGGCAGTCCAATTATGATCGTTTGCCCAATTCTTGGAAAAAGAGCTGATCTGATTGGTCAAAATACCAATTAGTGGAAAAGATCAGAATTGGGCTGCCTGTGTAAACGCAGCCATAGACCTTGTTTTGACCTCCATAATCTCTGCAACCCAGAACCAAATCTTGCGTGAGTGCCGGGCCAGCTACTCGATTAGGTTCCGGTAGGGAGAGGTTAAGATATTGGACTAGTGTGAGCGAGTGGTGAAAGCAGGATGGACTTTGGTAGCCGTCATAAGAGACTATGACCTCCACAACCCTGAAGCTATTGCATTTGAATGATCTAAACTGTCAAAGGCAAGAATATTATCTATTATTTTTTGTACATTTCCAGAAGTATTTTTCCCTCTCGATTAACATTATTAGCAGTATATTGCAGATGTATTCCCTCAGAAACACAAATTTAGAAAATACTCAAATGTAACTCGTATTGTGTCAATACCAATACAGTTAAGCGTGTTAAAGCCTAGATTAACTATAATGACTGGCATAGTGAACTCATAATGACTGGCACAGTGAACTCATAATATTGATGCAGTACACACATCAATTTGCACTTAATAATTTGTAGTCTACAGTAGGCCTGTTAAAAACAAAAAAAGAGGTTCAAAATAGATGCAAGTACATGTTTATTGAATGAAATAGGTCCGGGCCGGGCTATGGGTGTCACGGTTTCGGCCGAGGCTGCTCCTTCTCCTTGTTCGGGCAGGCTTCGGCGGTCGTCGTCTCCGGAGTACTAGCTGCCACCGTTCTATGTTTCTATGTTTGATTGGTTTTGTCTGTTTTGCTACACCTGTTCCTTATTAGTGTTTATTATGCGTCCTATTTAGTTCTCTTGAGTTTGGTCAGGTGTTGTGTGTAATTGTTCTTTGTCACGTTGTGTGCTAGTTCGTTTATTTCTGTATTTTGTGATTGAGAGAGAGTTCCGCACTTTGTGCGCCTTAGCATACTTTTCTTTTGTGCGTAAAGTTCGCCTGGAGCCTGTTGCCGTGTGTGGCTCGTTTTTGGACTTTACTAAAGACGCTGTTCAAAACCTCTGTGTGTCCTGCGCCTGATTCTACACAACCTCTACACTCAACCCTGACATAATTACACACCACATTATGGAATCAGCAGGAGCAACCGCACCCAGTGAAATCATCGAGGAGCGTCTTCGTGGACAGGAGGACAGGATTAATCAAATCGGACACTGTCATGAACCCTGCATCCTGAGTCGGTTCCTGCCTGTGTTGCCATTTTTCTGCTCGGAATCTCCAGTTTCCTGAGGGTTCTTGAACGCTCCCGGCCTGGTTGCCGGGCGACGTTGCTAGGCGGGAGATCTCCCGATTAACCGCACCTGCATCTCATCAGCGATCTGCACACCTGGTCCTGATCATCACCCTTCTTAAGCCCTGACCTGACATCCATTCCCTGCCGGATCGTTAGCCATGAACAGTATGTTTGTCAGTGTATCAGCCTTGGAGTTTTCTAGCGTTAGTTTTGTTGTTTTGCACCTTGTTGGCTTGCCGTGTACTTACCTCCGTTTTGTTTCTATCTGCAGTCAATCTCCCGGAACCTTCACCCAACCCCTGCCTGGTTGTCGGCGGCTGCCGAGCCATTCTTGGATCTGCCACTGCACCTCCACCAACTCATCTCCGCCGCCCGCTCTGTCCCCTGGATTATTCTACATCGTTTTTTGAATCTGTTAAATAAATACTCACCTTCGTTTCAACTCACCTTGTCCTGGTCTGCTTCTGGGTTCTGGCTTAGTAAACCGTGACAGACACGCTCTGGATAGAGTTATGAACACCCTCCATCGATGGGAGACCAGCGGGGTACCCACGCCCCCACCTACCACACCATCACCATCGATCAGTCCGCCTGTCCAACTTCCGGAACCCAGTGGGATTCGGCTCTCGCTCCCGAGGGCGTACGACGGCACCGCTGCCGGGTGTCAAGGGTTCCTGCTGCAAGTTGAACTCTACCTCGCCACCGTACACCCGGCGCCCTCGGGACACGAGAGCGTTTCCGCCCTCATCTCCTGTCTCACCGGCAAGGCGTTGGAGTGGGCCAACGCCGAATGGAGGAGAATAGATGCCGCTACTATCACCTATGCGGAGTTCTCCCGCCGCTTCCGGGCAGTGTTTGACCATCCACCAGAGGGGAAGGCGGCGGGGGAGCGTCTATTCTACCTCCGGCAGGGGATGAGGAGCGCTCAGGAGTTTGCACTGGAGTTCCGGACTCTAGCGGCAGATGCAGGGGTGGAATGAGCGGGCTCTCATAGATCACTTCCGCTGCAGCCTCCGGGAGGACGTCCAGAGAGAGTTGGCGTGTAGGGATACCACGCTTCGTTTGACCAATTGGTTGACATGGCCATTCGGCTGGACACCCTGCTCGCCATTCGCGGGCGTCCCGGGTGGGGGTCGCCCATTCCACCCTCCAGCACCTCCGAGCCGAGTCCTATGGAGCTCGGAGGTGCTGGCGCTAGAGAACGGAGGAGAAGGAGCCCGAGGGGGGCTGTCCCCTGCACCAACTGTGGCCGTGGAGGGCACACCGCGGCTAGGTGCTGGGGAGGGTCTCCTGGTGGAAGAGAAGGCAGGCCACACATTGGGGAGTCCTCCCAGGTGAGTAGGCGCCCCACTTACCCAGAGCTTTCTGTCGTACACATAACTATACCTGTTTGTTTTCCACAGGTTGCACCTCGTTCCCAGCATAAGGCGCTAGTAGATTCAGGCGCAGCTGGGAATTTTGTAGATCGTAAATTCTGTGTAGAGTTAGGGATCCCTCTCCTTCCGGTAAATAATCCTTTCCCGGTACATGCCCTAGATAGCCGTCCGTTAGGATCCGGGTTGATTAGGGAGGTCACAGTGCCACTTAGGATGGAGACGCAGGGGGTCATGAGGAGACGATTCAGCTCTATCTGATCGACTCTCCTGCGTATCCGGTGGTACTGGGGCTTCCCTGGTTGATTACCCATGATCCTACTATTTCGTGGCGAGAGAGGGCTCTTAAGGGGTGGTCTGCCCAGTGTGAGGGGCTATGTCTGGGTGTTTCCGTAGGGGCGACCTCGGTGGAGAGTCCGAACCAAATGCCCGCACTGCACATTCCCCCCGAGTATGAGGATTTGGCACTCGTGTTTAGCAAGACGAGAGCGGCGCGGTTGCCGCCTCATAGACAGGGGGATTGTGCGATAGACCTCCAGGCAGGAGCTGCGCTCCCGCGGAGCCATGTGTATCCTTTGTCACAAGAGGAGAAGAGGGCGATGGAGACATACATTGCCGAGTCTCTGAGACAGGGATACATATGGCCCTCCACTTCGCCCGCGTCTCGAGCTTCTTTTTTGTGAAGAAGAAGGATGGAGGTTTGCGCCCGTGTATTGATTACCGCGGTCTCAATCAGATTACTGTAAAATATAGTTATCCACTCCCTCTGATTGCGAATATGACGGAGTCATTACACGGGGCACGGTTCTTCACAAAATTGGACCTCAGGAGCGCATATAACTTGGTGCGCATTAGAGAGGGCGATGAATGGAAGACAGCATTTAGTACTACCTCCGGTCATTACGAGTATCTCGTCATGCCATACGGGTTAATGAATGCTCCATCAGTCTTCCAATCCTTTGTAGATGAGATTTTCCGGGACATGCAGGGGCAGGGAGTAGTCGTGTACATAGACGATATTCTGGTGTACAGTTCTACCCGAGCCGAGCATGTAGCCCTGGTGCGCCGAGTGTTGAGAAGGCTGTTGGAGCATGACCTGTATGTCAAGGCAGAGAAATGTCTGTTCTTCCAGGAGTCGGTCTCCTTTTTGGGTTATCAGTTGTCTGCGTCAGGGGTGAAGATGGAGGTTGACCGTGTGTCAGCCGTGCGTAATTGGCAAACCCCAACCACGGTTAAAGAGGTGCAGCAGTTCTTGGGTTTTGCAATTACTACCGGAGGTTTATCCGGGGTTTTGGACAGGTGGCAGCTCCCATAACGTCCCTTCTGAAGGGGGGTCCGGTGCGCTTGCGGTGGTCAGCTGAGGCGGACAGGGCTTTTGGGAGACTGAAGGACCTGTTTACCTCGGCTCCGGTGCTGGCGCACCCGGATCCCGCTTTACCATTCCAAGTGGAGGTGGACGCGTCTGAAGCCGGTATCGGGGCCGTTCTCTCACAGCGGTCCGGCACACCACCTAAACTCCGCCCCTGTGCCTTTTATTCGAAAAAGCTCAGTCCGGCGGAGCGTATTTATGACGTAGGGGACAGGGAGCTGTTAGCCGTGGTACAAGCCCTAAAGGTGTTGAGGCATTGGCTTGAGGGGGCTCAACACCCTTTTCTCATTTTGACTGACCACCGTAACCTGGAATACATTCGGGCAGCTAGGAGACTAAATCCTCGCCAGGCTCGGTGGACTATGTTTCTAGCCCGGTTCGTGTTTAAGATCACTTACATCCCTGGGTCCCAGAACGGGAAGGCAGATGCCCTGTCTCGGCGGTATGACACGGAGGAGAGGTCCGTTGAGCCCACTCCCATACTACCTAAGTCTTGTCTGGTTGCACCGGTGGTATGGGAGGTCGATACGGAGATCGAGCGGGCGTTACGCACCGACCCTAGCCCTCCACAGTGTCCGGTGGGTCGGACGTACGTCCCCGCTCGAGGTCCGGGATCGACTCATTTATTGGGCTCACACGTCACCCTCCTCTGGGCATCCAGGTATTGGCCGGACAGTGCACTGCCTTAGCACAAAGTACTGGTGGCCAACGTTAGCCAGGGATGTGAGGATTTATGTCTCCTCCTGCTCGGTGTGTGCCCAGTGTAAGGCGCCCAGACACTTGCCCAGGGGTAAGTTACAACCCCTGCCCGTTCCACAACGACCCTGGTCTCACCTCTCGGTGGATTTTGTTACAGACCTCCCCCCTCCCAGGGGAATACCACCATCCTGGTCGTTGTGGATCGGTTCTCGAAGGCCTGTCGTCTCCTTCCCATGCCGGGTCTTCCTACTGCCCTACAGACCGCTGAGGCTCTATTTACCCACGTCTTCCGGCATTACGGGGTACCCGAGGATATAGTGTCTGATCGAGGCCCCCAGTTTACCTCCAGAGTTTGGAGAGCGTTTATGGAACGGTTGGGGGTTTCGGTGAGCCTTACCTCGGGTTACCACCCGGAGAGTAATGGGCAGGTCGAACGTGTCAACCAGGATGTGGGTAGGTTTCTGAGGTCGTATTGCCAGGGCCGGCTGGAGGAGTGGGCGAGATATGTTCCCTGGGCCGAGATGGCACAGAACTCTCTCCGCCACTCCTCCACTAAACTAACCCCTTTCCAGTGTGTGTTAGGGTACCAGCCGGTTCTGGCACCTTGGCATGAGAGCCAGATCGAGGCCCCTGCGGTGGATGAGTGGGTGCGGCGCTCGGAGGAGACGTGGAACGCTGCACACGTCCACCTGCAGCGGGCCATCCGTCGACATAAGACGAGCGCCGATCTCCACCGCAGTGAGGGGCCAGTGTACGCACCTGGAGATCGAGTCTGGCTCTCGACCAGAAACCTGCCCCTCCGCCTGCCCTGCCGGAAGCTGGGTCGGCGGTTTGTGGGGCCTTTTAAAGTCCTGAGGAGATTGAACGAGGTGTGTTACAGGTTACAACTGCCCATTGATTACAAGAATATTAACCCCTCGTTCCATGTGTCTCTCCTCAGGCCGGTGGTAGCTGGTCCACTCCAGGACTATGAGATAGAAGAGACTCCTCCGCCCCGTTGGACATCGAGGGGGCTCCGGCGCACACTGTTCGGTCCATCCTAGATTCGAGACGCCGGATGGGGGGTCTCCAATATCTCGTGGAGTGGGAGGGGTACGGCCCGGAGGAGCGGTGCTGGGTGCCGAGGAGGGACATCCTAGACCCGTCTCTTCTGACCGAGTTCCATTGTGGTCATCCCACGCGCCCTGCTCCGCGTCTTCCTGGTCGTCCCCGAGGCCGGGGTCGGCGCACTGCTGGAGCCGCGCGTCAAGGGGGGGGGTACTGTCACGGTTTCGGCCGAGGTCGTCGTCTCCGGAGTACTAGCTGCCACCGTTCTATGTTTCTATGTTTGATTGGTTTTGTCTGTTTTGCTACACCTGTTCCTTATTAGTGTTTATTATGCGTCCTATTTAGTTCTCTTGAGTTTGGTCAGGTGTTGTGTGTAATTGTTCTTTGTCACGTTGTGTGCTAGTTCGTTTATTTCTGTTCTCTCTGTATTTTGTGTTTGAGAGAGAGTCCCGCACTTTGTGCGCCTTAGCATACTTTTCTGTTGTGCGTAAAGTTCGCCTGGAGCCTGTTGCCATGTGTGGCTCGTTTTTGGACTTTACTAAAGACGCTGTTCGAAACCTCTGTGTGTCCTGCGCCTGATTCTACACAACCTCTACACTCAACCCTGACAATGGGAGGAATCATCATGGTTTGTTATTTTTTTTGGGGGGGTGGTATTGTCATGCCAGTTTCATCATCAGCCACGTCGTCTTGGTCCGCTTCCTTAGCCCTTTCAGCCAAGAGCTCCTTGGTGAGGGTGATGTCACTACTACCTCCTGGCTCCAAAATGGCCGTCAGAGCTCCAATCTTCAGCATGGTCATCTATGACGTGTGCGATGGTGTCCGCCATGCAACAGATGGCTCCCTCGCCACAATAGCGTGGGCGTATGGTTGGAATCATGAAATGGGTTGTGAGTTGACTCTGGGTTTGTGGAGAGGAGGCAAGTGCACTGAAGTGCTCTAAGTGGGTATACCCACACAACTAATTTTTGCCGCTCCTCTTTTTGCAGGGGAAGCAAAATAGTTTTGCCAGGGCAGCTGTAATCCTCAGGAGGAGAGATCGTTTTTTTCCCCGGCTCATCAGCCACGGTATCTGAACAGGTGACAGAGAACATGGCATGACATCATTAGGACAAACCGTAAAAAAACTTTTGCAACGGAAAACAAAAACACCTTTTTTTTTGTTCAAGGAAGTTCCTCCCTGTTACTTCCGTTTAATGAATAAGACCCTGATAACTTCATCATAGTCTCTTCCCCTAACATTACAATGTGGTGAAATAACATAATTTTGTTGAAGACAAATAGACATGTGGACTGACAGAAGGGAGGACTTACCATCAGTGCCAAGGGGAGACACCTTGTTCTTCTTCAGGGTCTTCTTGCGACCTCGCTTCCCCTCTCCTGACTTCCTCACTCCTTCCTTCACAGCCTCATCCTTCACTGTCTTCTTAGTAGAGAGAGAAACAGATATGAGTTGGTGCCTCACAATCAAACAGCCCCAATAACTAAACAACATACTGGTTAATGATAGACTCCTTACCTGTGTGGAGGTGCTGTCCACAAGGTCTGCGGAGAGGGAGCTGCTGCTGGCCTTCTCCAAGCTAGCAGAGTCACATTTCTTGTTGTCGTCGATCGCAGCCACCTCCTCTTGGTCCTCTTCCAGGGTTTCCCCCTGGGCCAAGAGTTCCTCTGTGAGGGTGATGTCACTCTTTGAGGAGCTTGAGGAGGAGCGTGACCTCCCACTACCAAGGCTCCTCCTCGCTCCAAAATGGCCGTCAGAACTCCAGTCCTGGGCGTGGTCGCCTATGACGTGCGCGATGGTGTCTGCCATGCAACAGACGGTTCCCTCGCCACCATAGCGTGCGGCACGCAGTTGAGCCCGGTTGGAATCCGAACGCAGGGACAACCTTTTAGCCGCAGCCTTCACGATGGCCTTCATTGCATCTTCCCCCCTGAATTGGATGCTCTCCTCCAGGCTGAAGAGGACAGAGATGTCAGCATACTTCAGGGCATGCTGGACCTCCAGAAAGAGATTCTTCATCAGCCTGAAGGGGTCATTGGCCCTCCTTGCCTGGGGGGACTCTGAGGCCTCCAGTCGGCGCATGATGCCCTGGAGGATAAGCTTCAGGGTCTGGGGGCTCATGACGGTGTCCCTGGGAGTGCTGCGAAAGGAGATGTCCTCCTCGATGAGGATCTCACCCGGAAGGAGAGAGGGAATCTTCCCCAGGAGGCCCTGCCTGGCCTCAGTGGGGGTCAGGGAGCTGGTACTCACCTCAGAGACATCAGCTCCCCCGACCTCTTCTTCCAAGGTCTGGGCAGGAGCTGCCCATGCTGCCTGAGTGGTCGTCAGGAATCCCGCACTCATGGAGGTTTTGGGGACCACCTCATCTTCATCCAGACAGGGGTTGAACTCCAGGGTCTGTGCAGGAGCTGCCCGTGCTGCCTTGGTTGAGGTGGAGGGCTCTGAGTGTAAGACAGTCATGACACTCGTGACCAACTCCTCTTCTTCCTCTGATGAAGAAGGACACTGAATGTAAGGGAACCTGTCCCTGGCACCAGAATCCAATCCTAAGAAAACACACTAATACTCTGAACTGATTCAAAGCCACATCCATGTATAGCACTATGCAGTATCTAGTACATTTACTATAATGATAATACACTGGTTATTACACTGGTTATAACAGGGTTAATACTGGTCATATTGGTAAAACAGGTTATAAATGGACCTTTCTGGATGATGACACTGGCCCTGTAATTGTCGTTGCAGGTCACGTTCAGCATCTTTTCCACCCAGGCGGTCAGGATCTGGCAGACGTCCTCTAGTCAAATCAACATTTATTTAAAATGTATATATAGATATATCATTATTATTTTTTATAGATGATTTTCTTCACAAAATTAGTGAACTAGGTCTTTATGACTCCTGTATGAGCGGTGAAAATGACTTGTCAGCAGAGCGGAGAAAAATACTCCCTCCCCCCATCGACAGCACCCCCACCCCAAAACATCTTGGTCACATTGTAAATGGCAATAACAATAATAACAAGGGAGAAAAAGGAGACAAGACTACATAATAACTAACCTAGTGCTCTCTTGTCTTAATCAGAGAGTGAGGTGGAGGCCTGGGGGGGTCAGGATCAGGGAGCTGCCCCTCTCCTCCTCCCCAACCCCATGAGACAAGCTGGAGTCGCTGTCCCACAAATCCTCCTCGCTGGATGTGGGGGTGCTGGGAGGCTGGGTCTGCTCCATGTCCCATGTGCTGGTCTGCCAAATCTCCCCTGCCCTCTCCCTGAACAGGGCAAAGACATTGAGGGACCCCTCACTGAGGGCTTTATGGACATCCCTTCTCTTGGCCCTCCTCACTGACCCCAGTTCTCTCACACTGACACTGGAGTGGGGTGTGTCTCTCTGGAGATAAACCCTCTCCATCTCCACTGCCTGATGACAGAGGTCGAACCGTCTCGATCCCTGTGAGGACCCAGAGCTTCTGTTGGAGCAGGACACACTTGATGTTCCAGAGATAGTGGCTGAGCATCCACACACTTACAGCTCTGGATATGATTGATCCTCCTGGAGGGAGGCATAAGGTGTGGTGGGCTTTCCTCTGAGGTCACATGAAGAAGACAGAGGGAGAGGGAGGCTAATGAAAAAAAGAGTGAGAAAAGGGGGGTGCAGGCCACTTCTGTTGGAGCAGGACACACTTGGATGTTCCAGAGATAGTGGCTGAGCATCCACACACTCTGCCAGCTCTGGCATGTTGGACCGGCTCGATCCCTGTGATGACCCAGAGCAACTCCCACTCCGGCTTTTGTTGCCTCTTCCGGACCTCGTGTGGTGGATCCGTCTGGCGTCCTCCTGGGCACTCTCACAGGCGTCCCTAAACAGCTCTGAGAAGATACTGGAGAGCCTCTCTTCGGTCAGAGCGATGCCTGGATTGGTGGTCTCCAGGTCATTCATACCAGAGGAGAAGAGGTCCTCCTGGGCATTCCTCAGGATATTACTCACAACCATGTCTGCTGTACCCTGAAGCTCCTTGTCTGTCTCAGAATTGGGCGTGGGGGGCTGCCCGCCCCTGAGCCTCCCCTTTGGCTCAGAGCTCCGCCGGTGGAACGTCTCCGAGACGATCTTCAGCACCCCTGACCCCCGGAAGGAGCAGTTGGATGATTCTGGACTGGAGATCCTGAGCAGAGCTATCGCTGGCAGGAGGAACGCATAGGACATGTCCTCCAGGTCCTCTATGGTCACATTCTTAGAAATAAATACGGAAAACAACCATTTTTAAATGACAGCATTTCCTCTTAGTCTTTAAGTTACACGTTTTTGTTGTTGTTAGCATGATTAGTCGGTAAAGAAGTAGAAATGGGGTAAAGAAGAAAAATTGGGGGACTTACCATTTGTATGAGGAACTTCCTGATGCGCTTTCTCTGACTGGAAAACAAACAAACACCAGGAATCATTGGTTAGTAGACTGGCAACTAGATTCAATTTTTTCTACTGCACATAACACGGTTCAGAGCAGAACTCACAGGTGAGACTTCAGGAAGTCCTCTAGAGAAGACGCCTCCTCTACATTCTCAGGTGTCATCTCACGGGGTGTGTCCGCCAGAGAAGTGGCATCGGACGTGACATCACTCTCTGGGGTCTCTGGGGTAAGGGGGTCATCAACAGATGGAGAGGAGTTCATTCTCACCTCATCCTCAGGTGTCATGGGGCCTGGTGGCACTGAAAGAGAAGAGAATCAGAATTACCGCTGAACAAGCTCGTAACCATGGCAACGATTCTATTGAATAACCACTGTGTCACCAACACCCACCTGTTGTCTCCACCTTCGTCACTTTAGTGTTCTTGATAGCTGGCAGGACACCTAAAGAAAGAGGAGAGTCGAGCCATTAGTTGATCCTTCCACCATATATCCTTTAAGAATTCTATCAATAAATCCAAGTATTTTGGAAGTGGTGATCAATACTCACTGTAACTGGTTGTTGGAGATAGAAGAGGTGGAGGCAGCGCCAACACACCAACTACTTGGTGGCTTGGTTTTTTCGCCGCTGCCTTGGCCTCTCTGTCCTTTCTGGACTCCACGGCCTCTCTGGCGTTCTTTTCTGCCTTGGCCATCTTGGCCTGACCGCTCAGCCTGGGGCCTCGTGGGGGCTTCGGCACAAAGTTCTGAGATAAACAACAATATTAGCAAAATCGTATCACCATAGAAACCATCTCTTTCACCATAGACATGACGGTACTGAGTGACATGTCACATAAGGGCTAACTTTAGAATTAGAATAAGAATCAGAATTTGAATGCTATTGGTTCTAACTAGTACAGTAAGTGACCCATGCATCATTATCTCATTGTAAAAAAAAAACAGGTTGAGAACACGTCATATAACTTACATTACAACCAACTCTCAGTTACAACCAGGTAAAGATTTCAAAACAAAACGTCCTTATACAACCAGGGGCATGTTCAGCAAGACAACGTTTAGCAACATTCAGATAGAATTACGCTATAATGAACAAACATGCCTCTTAAACATGTAGAATAAGGAATCACGTAAGCTCTAGTCATGGCATTTGTATCGGCAATGTTCAACAACGTTTTGCCACTGAACATGGCCCAGTATACAACCTGCCCATCCCCTACCAAGGTGCCAATCAAAATGGATGTGGGCGGAGCTCAGATTAGGGGTGACCAAAAATGGACAAGCGTGGTTTAGCCCTATACATCATTAGCATATGAATGACAGCACTATCCACTTGACCAACGAACCAATAAAAATGGATGTCCAATTAAGGCATAGCATTTCTGACCAAGAGCCAATCAAAACGGATGTGGCAGGCACTCGGGATTTGATTCGAAGAGGGGACCAAAATTGGAAGTGGGCAGGGCTTAATCACATTAAAAGCCTAATCACAATTGAAGTGGGTGTGGCTTAGAGCCAACCAGTCTGCTCTGAGAGGTTTGCCTGGAGTACATTCAGCATGCCTAACGTTACAAAACGTTTTGAACGTTTTCCAATTGAACTGATACGTATTTCACTCTGAACTGTTCAAAGCGTTTTGCAACAGAACTCAAAGCCGTTTCTAACCTTTAGGGGGCTGTTCTTGGGGCAGTCCACCAGTGCTGGCAGCCTTGGTCCATTATGGTCATCTGTCTGAAGCACCTGTTCTCCAGCACTAACTTGGAGGGTCCCAGCCTGGGGTAGAGGAATGTAATGAAATAAATTACACTTGAGCCCTCCATTTTTATGCCCACTTTTCCAAACATAAAGCATATCAGTCTGTTTTTGCATAGGCCAGTGGTTTTCAACCCTCTCCTTGGGGAACCCCAGACATTTCACAATTTTGTTGTAGCCCTAAACAAGCAAACCTGATTCATCTATTCAAGGGCTTAATGATTAGTTGACAAGTTGAATTAGGTGTGCTAGCTGTGGAATACAGTGGAACGTCTGGGGGTCCTCAAGGAGAGGTTTTAAAACCCCTAGCATATGGCTGTACTACTAAAAATATTTCCCCATTACAGAGACACACAGATAACTTTTTTTATTTTCTTATATGAGACTTACCTTTAGACAAACTCTCCTCAACCGTTTATGACTTTTACCCATTTTATTTTAAAACATCCTTCAGATTGGACCTGTACCATGATAGAAAAATTATAAACAAATACATTTTTATCTTCAATTTTCTAACATTTTAAATAAAATCCTGGTAAATTTAGCTGGACATACAGTTACACAGAATTTCTTGTCCAGGCAAAGTAATGTCTTTGAACATGAGGATGACTGTCCTACGCAAACTATCAACTCAACTGAGCCAATCAACTTAATCATTTCTTGACTGCGTTTACGTCATAGGCTCATATATTACGTCATACACGATTATGTCAACTACAACAGCGCACAGCGACCACGCCGAGAGATTAATACATGTTCTGATCACATACGAAATCTCTAAAAAGTTTAAAATGTAATGTAACCCAATTCACTTCGATTCAGTGGGGTTTTATGTATCAATGTTGCCCTCTGGTGGCAAGAACTGAAAGAGCCATGAATCGAAGCGTGGAGCCGGTGGTCATCATCAGTCTGCACTCCGCACACTCACTTCTAGACTTTTGATAGAGTTAGTTAGTATAACTCTATTCATATAGCTACTGGGGATACTAATATTGACAAATCAAAGCATATATTTTTTCATACCAGTGTTGTCAAACAAACGATAATATTTGGCTTGACAATGACAATGGTGTAAGATATATGGTATTTTTTTAAACATTTTGCAATCATTTATGTATTAGTCTTCCTAGGCAGAAGGGTTGTCTATCTCCAATTATGTATATAAATAAGACCACATAATTGTCAAGAGGTTTTGTGCATGTTTCGGCTAGCAGAGGGGTCCGCTCGCTCTAGTGGTTGCTTCACACGCTCTCGTAGTAGTAGTTCTCGCGCTAGGCTAGCCTGCAGACAGACTAAATCAGTTGAGACGAGACCGAGCGTCAGATATAGACGCCAAGGGAAAGAGAGGAGGCTGGAGACGGAGAGAGATTGAGAACCGTACTTGTCAAGTCCTGGACTGACCGTGGGACCGGAACGTCCATGGCGCTGCACATGAGCTCTTCACAAGCATTCAGAGGATTGGGGAAAGTGGGGTAGGTGTCGCTTAGTTAGCTAATAGCTAACTATCCTCAATTCATGAAAATACTGGCTCAGAAAGTTGTAACTTGTAAAGTGTTCAATTAATACACAACACACAAGAAACCCGTGTCTTATAGTGCAGTTGCTATCTAGCTGACAAGCTAAAGCTAGCTAGCTAATGAAGGATTTCGAGGAGGTGTCAACCTAAGCAAACTCACCAGAAAGCCAGGTCACATAGGAAGAAAGCATGGAACAGGGGGAGACGAAAAATAATCCTGAATCATCACCAGACACAGGTGACTTTCTGTCAAAATTCATAGGTAGCTTAATAATTATGTAGACGAAAAACGTGCTAACTCTGCTAGTCAAACTCAAATCAGCAAATTATTTCCCGCAATTTCTCAGAAAATGTGGAGCATTTAGAGGATCGTGCTTTGGCGCCCTCATGTGGCGATCAAAGGGACAGCACCGGGGATGCGGCTTGGAAGTCCACGTCCTCATGCCATGACATCAACATGATGGATCAGAAGCTCAGACCCATTGAACAGCAACTCCAGTACCTGCTGAATAAGGCGGATGAGTTTCAGGCACATATTTTATACAGGTAACATTAGAGTCAGTTAGGAAAGTTGTTAATGTAGTCTAAGATAATGATAGGTAAAGGTTAGGTGAGTCAATGATTAGTGCACCTAAACTATACAATTGCATCTAGTGGTGTTTCAAGTTATTGTTTATTATTTATCAAAAGGATTAAAGTAATACATAATGAATCCCTGTCCTGTGACATAACCATGTGTGTGTGTTGTCTGCAGACGTGACAATCTGCAAAAGGAAAACTTTGCTCGTGTGGTGCCTACTTTCCTGCGGACCTGTCAGCCCTACTTCACTTACCTGGAGTCGACCGCTCGCAGCTCCCTGCCCCAGCGCACGCCTCTGCCCGTGTACATCCGCTCACGAGTAAGAGCCTTTCGAAACACAATCCTACTCACCTGAATCCGGGTAGGACAAAACTGTCCCTCTTTATTGACAAGTGTTGCTGAATCGCCTCTCTATCCTCAATTCATGCACCTTGGTTGGAAAGTGAGGTAGCGGCAGTGATCCCTTCCCTTTGCACTGTTTATTGATATTAAATGTATTCTACACTTCACACAAACATAAATGTCTCTGTGAATCAACTCTGGTCAAGAATAAAGGCTTATGAGAGGTTTGAGAAATAATAGAGAAAAATCAAGAGATGCTGTAAACTGAGAATGGTGTGTATTGAGTAATTGTGTGTGTGTGTGTGTTGTCTGTCTGTCTGTCTGTCTGTCTGTCTGTCTGTCTGTATTTATGTGTTTGTCCATCTCTCCAGTTGTTAGACTTCTCCCAGCAGCTGTGTGCGAGGCTGGAGCAGCTGGTCTTGACCTACGCCCTCCTTTGACTTTCTCTCTCTGGAGGAGGCTGAGCCGGCCAGGTGCTGTGCTTACCAGAAGAGGCTGGTGGGAGGAGCTATAGGACGGCCTCATTGTAATGTCTGGAGTAGAGTAAATGGAATGGAGTCAAACATGTGGTTTTCATATGTTTGATGTGTTTGATACCATTTAATTTATTCCATTCCAGCCATTACAATGAGCCCGTCCTCATAGCACCTCCCACCAGCCTCCTCTGGTACTTACACCATAACATCTGAAGGCAGTGAGCCACTAAACACACACATAGGCACATACAGACGCATAGCGCCGCTGTCGGGTGAAAACCTCATCTCCAAAACAGACACTTTTCAGGAAATTGAAAAAAACTCCCATATTAGACTATTTTTAACGAACTTACAATTTCGAAATTTCAGAAGCTATTTTGAATATATTTTCTACAACTACTCTCGGCGGGTCTGACTTAGAATATGTGGACAACTACAAATACCTAGGTGTCTGGTTAGACCGTAAATTCTCCTTCCAGACTCACATTAAGCATCTCCAATCCAATGTTAAATCTAGAATCGACTTCTTATTTCACAACAAAGCCTCCTTCACTCATGCTGCCAAACATGCCCTCGTAAAACTGACTATCCTACCGATCCTTGACTTCGGCGATGTCATTTACAAAATAGCCTCCAACACTCTACTCAGCAAATTGGATGTAGTCTATCACAGTGCCATCCGTTTTGTCACCAAAGCCCCATATACTACCCACCATTGTGACCTGTACGCTTTCGTTGGTTGGCCCTCACTACATATTCGTCGCCAATCCCACTGGCTCCAGGTCATCAATCCCAGCCTTATCTGAAGTCATTGGTCACCATAGCAACACCCACCCGTGGTATGCGCTCCAGCAGGTATATCACCCCTCCTTTGGCCACCATTCCTTCCAGTTCTCTGCTGCTAATGACTGGAAAGAACTGCAAAAATCTCTGAAGCTGGAGACTCTTATCTCCCTCACTAACTTTAAGCATCAGTTGTCAGAGCAGCTTACCGATCACTGCACCTGTACACAGCCCATCTGTAATTAGCCCACCCAACTACCTCATCCCCATATTGTTATTTATTTTGCACCGCAGTATCTCTATTTGTACATCATCTTCTGCACATCTATCACTCCAGTGTTAATACTAAATTTTAATTATTTTGCACTATGGCCTATTTATTGCCTTACCTCCATAACTTATTACATTTGCAAACACTGTATATAGATTTTCTATTGTGTTATTGACTGTATGTTTTGTTTATCTCATGTGTAACTCTGTGTTGTTGTTGTTTTTAATCGCACTACTTTGCTTTATCTTGGCTAGGTCGCAGTTGTAAATGAGAACTTGTTCTAAACTGGCCTACCTGGTTAAATAAAGGTTAAATAAAAAAATGAAATAAAATGTTTAATTCATATTCATTAAAGATATTTAGTCAAGACTTGAAAAGTGCCATTTATTTCAAATGATAATTATTCAGTGTCTGCAACCCTCAAGAACCAGGGTGAGTCTGGGTCCCCCTTTAACTGGGCAAACACAACTTGCATATCGTCATAGACTAGGCCTAAACGTTAATCTTTTAACCTTGCTTGAATAAAACAATGCATTTTTAATAGTGAGAAAGAGTTGCGCTTTTCCTTTTAGATTATGATTAAGGTTTTTGGTTGCACCTCGACTCAACGTTGGTTGAGCGCCCTCCACTTTTTCGTCAAATAATACATCTAAAAAAAATGTCATAGGTAAATTATTAAAAGCATTAAAATTGGGATTGGGATGTTTCCCACTTATTTATACAACCTACTCCACAAAGTTTAGAGAAATGTTCTGAAATTAATTAAGAATTAAACAGAAGAAAATCAGAATTGAAGGCAACTATAATGCAAAGAATTTAATGGTCTATGGTTCAATCCTGTTTCTGGTCTAATGAATAGTTAATATTGTTCCTCCTCTTCCTTGTGGCAAGCGCAGCAGCACACTGCCCTCCAAAGCCTGCAAAAAAACGCCGGACTGCCCTTTCCTCGCCCTGCATGGAACATCCAGGGTCACGTCCTTGGTGACGTGTGGGGTGACGTCCGGGGTGACCACAGCAACATCCTCTGGAAAAGGACAAAAGCGGGACAGAACGTAAATAAATGCAAACCGTAGGTTCTAAACACTGGCCAGTTGAATGGGATCTTTTATTTCAGCTCATGAAACATGGGACCAACACTTTACATGTTATCATGACAAATGGCACCTGTCAGAGTGCTTTCTATAAGTCTTACTCACCTGCTTGGATGGCAGATGGCAGAGTGGCGGAGACGGCCACCATGAGAGGCTTTTCTTCAAGTGTGACGTCCACAACCTCCAAGAGTGAAGAAGCCGGGTATGCATTTGTGTTAGGGGAGAGGTCCAAAACCTCCAGCTGAGAACAAGCCGGGTCTGCCTCTGTGTTAGGGGTGATGTCCACAACCTTCAGGTGGGTAGAAGCCGGGTCTGCCTCTGTGTAAGGTGTGATGTCCACAACTTCCAAGTGGGAAGAGACAGGTTCTACCTCTATATTAGGGGTGACTTCCACAACCTCCAGCTGGGAATAAGCCGGGTCTGCCTCTGTGTCAAAAGTGATGTCCACAACAACTAGGTGGAAAGAAGCCAGGTCTGCCTCTGTGTTAGGAGTGATGTCCTCAACCTCCAGGTGGTAAGATACCGGGTCTGCCTCTGTGCTACGGGTTTTGTAAACAACCTCCAGGTGGGAAGAAGCCAGGTCTGCCTCTGTGTTAGGGGTGATGTCCGCAACCTCCAGGTGGATAGAAGCCGGGTCTGCCTCTGTGTTAGGGGTGATGTCCACAACCTCCAGGTGGGAAGAAGCCGGGTCTGCCTCTGTGTTAGGGGTGATGTCCGCAACCTCTAGGTGGATAGAAGCCGGGTCTGCCTCTGTGTAAAGGGTGATGTCCACAACCTCCAGGTGGGAAGAAGCCCGGTCTGCCTCTGTGTTAGGGGGGATGTCCATAACCTCCAGGTGGGAAGAAGCCGGGTCTGCCTCTGTGTTAGGGGTGATGTCCACAACCTCCAGGTGGGAAGAAGCCCGGTCTGCCTCTGTGTTAGGGGGGATGTCCATAAGCTCCAGGTGGGAAGAAGCCGGGTCTGCCTCTGTGTTAGGGGGGATGTCCACAACCTCCAGGTGGGAAGAAGCCCGGTCTGCCTCTGTGTTAGGGGGGATGTCCATAAGCTCCAGGTGGGAAGAAGCCGGGTCTGCCTCTGTGTTAGGGGGGATGTCCATAAGCTCCAGGTGGGAAGAAGCCCGGTCTGCCTCTGTGTTAGGGGTGGTTTCCACAACCTTCTGATAGGAAGAAGCCGGGTCTAACTCTGTGTTAGGGGTGATGTCCACAAGCTCCAGGTGGGAAGAAGCCAGGTGAGCCTCTTTGTTAGGGGTGATGTCCACAACCTCCAGGTGCGAAGAAGCCAGGTCTGCATCTGTGTTTGGGGTGACAATTAAAATCCTGATTGGCTTTACTACTACAAGGCACCAGGATGTCATGACAAAAGGCATCTGTCAGAGTGCTCTCTATGAGTGCTACTCACCTGCTTGGATGTCAGCTGGTAGTGTGGCGGAGACGGCCACCACTAGGACAGGGGGGACTGGCAGGGTGTCTGCAGTAGGCTGGAAGTAGCTTTTCACCTCGTCCGCCACAAAGGCACAGACAGAGCTCATAAAAAAAGGGGTTGTGAGGTCATCCAGGGAGAAGGACTGGCTGATTCTCCCGAGGATCGACCTCACAGAGTCAAAAGCAGCAGCCCGGGAGAAAGGGGTGTGAGGAGAAGAGGCCTTCAACGTGTTGGAGAGCTTCTCCCCTACGGCCACCACCATACTCACAGCCATCCCGCTTAGGAGGATGGGGTGATCTGAATGGCCTTCCTCTGGCTGAAGCCACAGGGCCAGGAGGATCCTGGGCACCAGCTCCACCACCACCTGGGATGGGCTGAGCAGGTTGCTACAGGGCTTATTGGACAGCTTGTCCAGAATGCTCCTCACAGCTCTCTCCACGATGCTGTGGACCTTAGGGTCGCTGAAATCAACAAAAAGCAGCAGAGAAAGCTAAACGATGTGCAATGTTCACACAGAGAACACTGCCCTAGTTTCTTTCTGCATAGCTCCAGATGTGTAGATGAATGGAGCAAGCTGTATGCAGGGCAGTACATGGAACTCACATGTCAGCGCCAGCTGGAGAGGTGGGGTGCATAGAGCGGCGGAGCTTGCAGACAGCCTCGTGCTCCATGTCAATCATTTTTAGGCAGGTGTTTACTTCCCAGGTCTGCCGTAGGAAACAGGAAGTCCCATTAGTGTAATTTCACAACAGATATATTCTGCTGTACTAACTAGTTGTTGAAAGGCTAGAAAAGAGCTCACTGACTGATAGTCTAAGTCTCTAACTCTCATTCTCTTACCAGCCGAGCGAGTTCGTTCCCCTCCTCCAGGGTTTCCTTCCACACCCTTCAAATAAAACACAAAGCATTTCAACTTTCCTGGCTTCCTATTTTTTGTTGTTTATTTTACCCACACCTCCTGGAGTGCTGCTGGTGACAGAGAATGGCAGTGAAGGTGAGAGCTGACGTGGTACTCACCTCTCCCTAAGGGATTTTTTGCCCTGAGACACCAGCCAGTCGCTCATGTGCTCCATGGTGACATGGGGCGAGACCTGGCCTCGACTCTGGAGCAGCAGATAGTGGACCATGAGCTTCTTCTGCAAGATGAGGTAAGGTGTGAGACCGTGCCACTAAAGACCATATAATGTGCTTTCAGAAGGGCTTCTCGCAACATTTCACAACTGCTCATGTCTCACAATTTGCAAGTGATCTTATGACCATCTTCTCTAAACTATCTTGAAATAAAACTCTTGTTTTGGGATTAAATCTCTCTCTTTTTTTCTGTGGTTACTGTTTTTGTGGGATGAATCTTACCTGTTTATTGTAATATACTTCCTCCCAGCAGGCCTGCAGAGTCTGAAAATAAAGGCTGCTTCTACAGAATTCCTTTGAAGATAATTAAAATAATTATGCTTTATTAGGTACATTATGCACAGGCATTTACAGTATGCCAAAAGGAATATCTCCTAAGATTACCTTAGTGGGACCATAAGTGAACTCAGGAATGCTCCCAACCCTATCCATGGTCAGAGGGGGACGAAATGCAGCGCTATAAATATACGGGATGCTCTAGAGATAACAGGAATTACTTAAAGTCGCGAATGATCAATGCCTGTGGAGTCGTCCAATATGCTGCACTGAGAATTGAGTTGTAGGCGATATTTGGTTATGTTTGGCGCAACATACATGTTTACATTCTATTGCCATGGAGAAATTGAGTTTCTAGAACCTGTTTTCTTCTATGTCTTTATTTCGTGAAAGATTAAGCTCTTTATTTTGTCATAATGTGTATATGAGGACGTTGGAGCCCGTTCCAATTCATGACGCGGTTATCCAGGTGCATGTTACATAGACCTACTAATCCAACCTTGGCTTACAAGTTAAATTAAATGAGTATATATGCCTATACAAATATATTGACCACATCCATTTAAATCAATGATTGTCAATTGAAAATGTGGTTGTTGTGTTATCTTGTTGTGCGTGTCAGGGGTCCTCTTCAGACCCGTCGCCAGACCTCAGTCTTAAGGGGGGCATATGAAATGCATGGGAGGGCAGGGCACAATTATTATTAGCCTACAGTACGTATATTTATAATAATCTTATACTCTATTTGCGCAACACCTAATCATCACATTAAACATAACCAAAAGCAATATGACCAGGTAGCCTATAGCCTACACCACATTACATAGAAGCAATGTTATGAGTATCCATAAAACACTTGACTATACAACATATTAGATGTAACACCAGAAGCATCTCTCAAACATTGCATTTTAAAGCAGTCAACAGAGGGATATGCATTGCCATGAGACACACACACACACACATATACACACACACACAGAGACTTTGAACCTACCGGTACTTTGAGTGGAGGCAGCGCTGTCCTCTCTCCAGTCCCTCCTGTCAGTACAGCGGGAGGCGGCGTTTCTCCGAGCAGAACCTCCTCATCAAAGTATCCTTCCACTCGGACTTAAACTTGTGAGTGAGGTCCTTTTCAAAAGCAAGCTGAATCAGCTGGGCCTTGCGTCTGTGCAGCATACTGCGCCGATGCGCTGAGAAGACGCTTTTGAGCGTGGAAAATGAGTTTTCACACATTGCTGTCGAAGCTCCTAAGGTTAGGGCAAGTGTGTAGGCTGTGAAAACAGTCGACATAGCCTGGAGTCAACAGTTGAATGTGCTGAGGATGTTGGCTATTGTCCATTTTCCATCTTCGGGGGGAACCGGGGTGTCAGTTATTTTCTTCACCAGGCACTAATGAGCTACAGTATATTCAGATTCAACCACATCAGTTCCAGCTAATACCAGGAGAGGGGTTACCTTTGATGGGTCCAGGAAATTATCCTCGCTACTGCGCTCTCCAAAACGCGCATTCATCTCTCCTTGCACAGCATCGACAACACTGTAAAACAATCTCATGAACTCAGTCTTTTCATCTATGTCACTTTGTGGCTGACCAACTGTTTCTTCAACTGCAAATCCGCGGAGGTTCTTATTAATTGTGCGTCTTCTCTTGCTTGGACCAGGGTCGTTCACCGGCACAGCCTCGGTGGCGGATGCTGGATGAGCGCAGAGATCCCACAGTGCAGAAAACTCGTTTTCTGCGCGCATTGTCTTCACGCAGTCAGAAGCGCTGTTCACAAGTGTCACCGCAGTGAACAAGTCCATATCTTCGGCCTGTAGTAGTCTGTTAGGCGGCTCGAAAAGTGACAACAGTTTCATAACAAGGTGCGCAATGAAAAGAAAACTGCGCTGCGTAATGGCACGAAGCAGCCCCGTAGCCTCGACGCGCACCTCCGCTCCAAGGCCTCGTGTGTTTTCCACCTCGGTCAGTAATGTGGATATGTCGTGAAAACTCTTCACCACAACTTTGACCGTTGCCAAGTGGCCAGTCCATCTCTGGTTCAAGAGACGTTTCAGGGTATCGCCTTTGTACAGAATAGCCACGGTTGGCTTCCTGATGAAGTTGTACAGCATGTTGCATACTCCAAAATAATCATCGACAGCTGCTTCACTGGACATGGCATGAATCACAACCAGATGAAGTTGGTGATTAAAGCAGTGAATATATGGTATGTTACGATCCAGCTTGTTTTGGAGCAATTTCTGCACACCACCATGCCTGCCAGACATGAGTGATGCGCCATCATAAACTTGACTCAGGATTTTGTCCGTGCTGAGTCCGGCGCTGGTGAGCTCATCAATGATGACACCTGTCAGAGCCTCTGCATCACTTTTCTCAGATGTGGTATTACCAAGAGGCGCTCACACAGACCATAGTTTTTGTCAACAAAACGCACAACTACAGATATGTTTTCTTGGCTTAAAGGATCCCGTGTGCCATCCACTTTAATTAAATACCAGCTATCGCCGACATGTCTCACTATCTCCTCTGTCACGAGTTTGCTCATCATTTCGAGAATCTCGTTTTGTATCTGTGGGCTGGTATAGCGTGCATTCTGTGGGATTGTTTTTGTAATCCGTGTCAGTTCAGGATCTTTGCGCATGGTGTACTCAAAGAGAGACAAAAACAGCCCCATTGAGCTATTATCATCTAGCACACTGGCAAAACCAGCATTATCTCCACGTAACGGCAATTGATTCACCACTAAAAACTCCAGCATATAAATTACCGCTGACATGTAGTATCTGTTGCGAGCCAGTTGCTCTAAATTTAAGAGTGGAAATCTCTTTTCCTGTCTCTCTACGTCAGGGGTGTCAAACTCATTTTAGCTCAGGGGCCACATGGAGGAAAATCTATTCCCAAGTGGGCCGGACCGGTAAAATCATGGTATATATAACTTAAAAACAACAACTTCAGATTGTTTTCTTTGTTTTAATACTATCAACATAAAACATAAAGCTGGAGCCTGAGGACAGTGTGTCCAAAATAGTACAAGCACAACATCTGTCACGAGTTACAAAGCCAGAACCCAGAAGCAGACCAGGACAAGGTAAGTTGAAACGAAGGTGAGTGTTTATTTACAAATTCAAGAGTGATGCTGAATAATCCAGGGAACAGAGCGGGCGGCGTTGATTAGTTGTTGGGGGTGCAGTGGTTGATCCCATCATGGCTCGGCAGCCGCCGACCACCAGGCAGAGGTTGGATGAAGGTTCCGGACGAGTGACTGCAGATGGAACAAAACGGAGGTAAGTAAACAACAAACCAACAAGGTGCAAAAACAACAAAACTAACGCTAGAAGCTCTAAGACTGATACTCTGGTAAACCTACTGTTCATGGCTAACGATCCGGCAGGGAATGGATGTTAGGCCAGAGCCTAAGAAGGGTGATGATCAGGACCAGGTGTGCAGATTGCTGATGGGATGCAGGTGCGGAAATCAAGAGAGCTCCCCGGAGCGTTCCAGAACCCTCGGGAAACTGGAGATCACGAGCAGAAAAACTAGTCCACAGACAGGACCCGACTCAGACTGCCGGGATCGTTACAGTACCCCCCCTCCGACGAACGCCACCGGGCGGACTCCCGGAGCGCCAGAATGGAGGCGGTAGAAGTCACGGATGAGGTCAGCATCTAGGATCTGTCGCCGCGGAATCCAACTCCTCTCTTCAGGACCATACCCCTCCCAGTCCACGAGATACTGGAAACCCCGGCCCCGCCGTCTGGAATCCATGATGCGTCGCACCGTGTAGGCAGGACCACCTCCGATCATCCGAGGAGGAGGAGGAGGAGGCGGAGGAGGCAACAGAGGACTGAGGAAAACAGGCTTGAGGCAGGAGACATGAAAGGTGGGATGGACTCTGAGCGTCCTCGGTAGTTTGAGTCGAACTGCCACTGGATTGATCACCTTCTCCACCACAAACGGACCAATGAACTTCGGTAACAACTTCCTAGACTCAGTCCGTAACGGAAGATCCCGTGTGGCCAACCAGACCCTATCTCCGATGGTATAGGTGGGAGCGGGGATCCGGCGACGATTCGCCTGGAGCTGATACCGGTCCGAAACTCTAAGGAGTGCCTTTCTGGCCCGATGCCAGGTCCGGTGGCAACGACGAATATGGGCCTGAACAGAGGGCACTGAGAGCTCCTTCTCCTGAGAAGGGAACAAGGGGAGGTTGGTAGCCATACAGGCACTGGAAGGGAGACATCCCAGTGGCAGATGTAGGGAGAGTATTGTGGGCATACTCAACCCAAGGCAACTGAGAGACCCAGGAGGTGGGGTTGGAAGAGACCAGGCAGCGTAGCGTGGATTCCATCTTCTGGTTGGCTCTCTCCGCCTGACCATTGGATTGGGGGTGAAAACCAGATGTGAGACTGACTGTAGCTCCAATGGCCAAACAGAAGGACTTCCAGACAGCAGAGGTAAACTGAGGGCCACGGTCGGAAACGATATCACTGGGCAAACCGTGGACCCTGAAAACCTCCCTAACCAGGATCTCGGACGTCTCCGAGGCAGAGGGAAGCTTGGCAATTGGCACAAAGTGGGCAAACTTGCTGAATCTGTCCACGATAGTCAGAACGACCGTGTTCCCCTCAGAAGCGGGCAACCCAGTGACGAAGTCCAGGGCCAGATGCGACCATGGTCGCCGGGGAATAGGAAGGGGGTGAAGTAGTCCAGAGCTGGGCCGATTGGTACTCTTATTCTGCGCACACACTGGACAGGCAGCAACAAAACCCCGAGTATCCTCGGCCATGGCAGGCCACCAAAAACGTCTGCGAAGAAACGCCATCGTCCGAGCCACGCCAGGGTGACAAGCCATCTTGCTGGCGTGGGACCATTTGAGGACAGCAGGACGAACCGACTCAGGCACAAACAACCGACCGGGTGGACCGTTACCGGGACCGGGCTGAGTCCGAAGGGCCGCCATCACCTCCTCCTCAATCTTCCACATAACTGCTCCCACGACGCAGTTCCGGGGGAGAATTGTCTCGGTCTTGGACCCACTCTCCTCCGTCTTGGAGAACATCCGGGACAAGGCGTCCGCCTTGCCGTTCTTAGATCCAGGTCGGAACGTCAGGGAAAACTTGAATCGTCCGAAAAACAACGCCCACCTGGCCTGACGGGAGTTGAGACGTCTAGCCGATTGCACGTAAGCAAGATTCTTGTGGTCAGTCCAGACAATAAACGGTTGCTCCGCCCCCTCCAACCAGTGGCGCCACTCCTCCAAGGCAAGTTTCACCGCGAGAAGCTCCCGGTTACCCACATCGTAATTCCTCTCCGCAGGCGAAAGGCGACGAGAGTAGTAGGCGCAGGGATGGAGTTTACTGTCCGTGGAGCATCGCTGCGACAGGATGGCGCCAACTCCCACATCAGACGCGTCCACTTCAACGACGAACTGACGGGGCCGTGTCCGGTTGAGAGAGAATCGGTGCGTTGGTGAATCGCCTCTTCAAATCCAGAAACGCTCGATCCGCCTCCGGATTCCACTTGAAGGTCCTGATACTGGAAGTCAAGGCAGTTAACGGAGCGGCCACACGGCTGTAATCCCGGATGAATCTGCGGTAGAAATTCGCAAACCCCAAAAATCTCTGGAGCTGCAATCTCGTACCGGCTGGGCCCATTCCAGAACCGCTCTAACCTTCTCCTGGTCCATCCTAATCTCTCCCCTGGAGATGATGTACCCGAGAAAGGATGTCGTGTGGGCGTGAAACTCGCACTTCTTGGCCTTCACGAACAGGCGATTCTCCAACAATCGCTGCAGAACCTGCCGGACATGCTGGACGTGGTCGGAAGGTTCCTTCGAGAAGATCAGAATGTCATCCAGGTAAACAAACACAAAGAGACCGATCATATCTCTCAGGACGTCGTTCACCATACTCTGGAATACCGCTGGAGCATTGGTCAGTCCAAACGGCATCACCTGATACTCAAGTGACCCATCGGTGTATTGAAACCCGTCAACCACTCGTCCCCCTCTCTGATCCGGACCATGTGATACGCATTGCGTAGGTCTAGCTTGGTGAACACCGTAGCACCCTGTAAGGAGTCGAAGGCAGAACTCATCAAGGGCAGGGGATACTTGTTCTTGACCGTGATGTCATTCAACCCCCCGATAATCAATACACGGTCGAAGAGAGCCATCCTTCTTACCCACAAAGAAGAATCCTGCCCCAGGGGTGATGACGAGGGACGAACGAGACCAGCAGCTAGGGACTCCTTGATGTAGGTCTCCAAAGCCTCACGTTCAGGTCGGGAGATACTGTATAACCTTCCCTTGGGGTAGACAGCTCCAGGGAACAGGTTGATGGCACAATCATATGGTCGGTGGGGAGGGAGTGACAGAGCCTTCTGCTTACTGAAAACTTCCCCAAATCGTGATATGTCTCGGGAACCAGGGACAAATCTGGGGGTTTAGCCTCAATCACCTGACTGGGAACCGAATGGGGACAGGCAGTCCTGAGACAGTTAGCATGACAATCAAGGCTCCAACTCGTTACCTTGCCCGTCACCCAATCGAACGTGGGATTGTGTTCCTTCAGCCAGGGGTATCCAAGGACCAGAGGAACATGGGAAGACGGCAGAATGAAGAATGAAATCATCTCAGAATGATTCCCCGACAACAGCATCTTAACCGGTTCAGTCCTCATCGTGATACGTGCCAGACTACTGCCGTCCAGAGTGGTAGCTTCAATGGCTTCCGGCAATTGCTCCTTGGAAAGCCCCAGCTGTTCCACCAACTCGGCATCTAGAAAGCTTCCATCGGCACCTGAATCGATAAAAGCGTTAATCGCTAAGCTCTGATTCCTGTTCATAAGGGTAGCCGGGAAACGGGGTCTGACAGAGGTATTGAGAGGTCGAAACTGGCTCGCTAAAAGTCCTCCCAACTTTAGCGAGCCGCGCAGTTTGACGACCGCCGGGAACCAGTGGCGAGGTAATGTCCCGAACCACCACAGTAGAGGCAACAGTTAGTCCTACGTCTGTGTTGGCGCTCCTCCTTGGTTAACCCGTGCCGCCCCACTTGCATGGGTTCAGAATCGGGAGACAGAACCTCTCCACTAATCCTGTGTGGTGGCCGATGATCGACGTATTCTGATCCAATCCCCGACCCGACTGGAACCTGAGAAGCTGATCGGTTGGACGGAACCCATTGCTTCTCCCTCCTTCGCTCTCGGACTCGATTATCCACCCGAATAGACAAGGCTACCAAGCTGTCCAGGTCACTAGGCTCCGGATAGGAGATCAACTCATCCTTGAGCTGCTCCGACAGACCCTGGTAAAAGACCGCTTGCAGAGACTCCTCATTCCACCCACTCTCCACAGCCAACGTCTTGAACTCGATCACGAAGTCGGCCACGCTGCGAGTTCCTTGGCGAAGCGAAAACAGGCGCCTAGCTGCGTCCCCTCCTCGGACGGAATGGTCGAAGAGCTTCCTCATCTCGGCCGTGAACCCCTGGTATGAAGCCATGCAGGGATCCTGTCGTTCCCAAACGGCTGAAGCCCACTCCAGCGCTCGACCACGCAGCAACTCAATCACAAAGGCTATCCTAGCCTTGTCTGTGGCATAAGAGTAGGGCTGTAGATCGAACACTAATCCACACTGCATAAGGAAGGAACGGCATCTTCCCAGCTCCCCCTCATATTTATCCGGCGCCGGAACCTTGGGCTCACGGAAGGACACAGCTCCAGAAGCGGCAGGCGAGATGGGTGAAACCGGTAGTGGATCCTCCACCGGAAACTTGCGTTGGTTCTGGACCTCCGTCAGACCGGTAGAAAGGTTCCGAACTGACAACGCGATCTCCTGTAGTACCGTGCTATGATGGCCCAACATCTTCTCCTGATGGGTAATGGCATGGCGAACAGAGTCCAGGTCCGCTGGGTTCATACTGGCCGGATCGTTCTGTCACGAGTTACAAAGCCAGAACCCAGAAGCAGACCAGGACAAGGTAAGTTGAAACGAAGGTGAGTGTTTATTTACAAATTCAAGAGTGATGCTGAATAATCCAGGGAACAGAGCGGGCGGCGTTGATTAGTTGTTGGGGGTGCAGTGGTTGATCCCATCATGGCTCGGCAGCCGCCACCACCAGGCAGAGGTTGGATGAAGGTTCCGGACGAGTGACTGCAGATGGAACAAAACGGAGGTAAGTAAACAACAAACCAACAAGGTGCAAAAACAACAAAACTAACGCTTAGAAGCTCTAAGACTGATACTCTGGTAAACCTACTGTTCATGGCTAACGATCCGGCAGGGGAATGGATGTTAGGCCAGAGCCTAAGAAGGGTGATGATCAGGACCAGGTGTGCAGATTGCTGATGGGATGCAGGTGCGGAAATCAAGAGAGCTCCCCGGAGCGCTCCAGAACCCTCGGGAAACTGGAGATCACGAGCAGAAAAACTAGTCCACAGACAGGACCCGACTCAGACTGCCGGGATCGTTACAACATCACTATTAATCATAAAACACCTGAAGTTTATTTGAAAATTCTAAAGAAAAAGAACACACAAACACACAATGCCTCAGTGATTCACATAACTGTTTCACAGATCACAGAACTATATCAGGGTGTCATTTCTCAGGCAGAAATGTAGATACAAATAATGAAATCCTGTTCCCCAAACAAGTGCAAGAACCACAGAGTCAAGAATAGGTTAAATATACAAATAAAATAAAACAATTAAAAACAATAGCACATCAACATAAAAACATATCAACATAAAGCTGGAGCCTGAGGACAGTGTGTCCAAAAGCCAACATCACTATTAATCATAAAACACCTCAAGTTATTTGAAATTCTGAGGACAAACAACACACAAACACACAATGCCTCAGTGATTCACAGAAGTATATCACAGATCACAGAACTATATCAGGGTGTCTCATGCAGCACTTTAAGTGGGGGTTGCATAGTTTATTTGACTCCTGATACCTGGCATCTTTTAGCTTTCACCAGCGCATCAATATCAGGCGTCACATCCTGAGTGGCAGCCAACTTCAGGATGTGATTCAAGTGCTTGTGCGTGAGCCTTGAGCGCAGCTTTGTTTTATTTATGCTCATTACAGAGAACTTGCTCACAAAGATATGTGGTTCCAAACATGCACAACAGTTTTGCAGCGAGGGCTGTCAAGTTGGGGTAACCTGGCAAGAGATTCTGATAAAATGTGTCCAAGCCAGCTGCGGCAAATTTGCCCTTCAAATCCGAGTCACACTGCAAGTCTATTATTTCAAGTTGGATGCTGACGGGCAGATCAGAGGGATTCACGGTGAATGGCGAACAAAAAACGTTGAAGTCTTTCTCCAGTTCACCAAAAATCTGAAAGCGTTGCTCAAACTCCCTTAACAGTCCCGTTATTTTATCTTTGAACCGCTTCATGTCTGCCACATGTTGGGTCGCGCACACATTTTTCAGACAGGGGAAGTGAGCTGCATCACCACCGGCGAGTTGCGTCTCCCACAATGACAGCTTCAACTTGAAAGAACGTATGCTGTCATAATACTGCGTGGCAACTTTGTTGCGCCCCTTGCAGCTGTTTGTTCAAGTTATTCAGGTGCTCTGTAACATCCACCATAAATGCAAGGTCCTGCATCCATTCTGCGGAATTAAATTCTAACACTGGTTTGCCCTTTTCTTCCATGAACTGTTCAATTTCTTCTCGTAAATCAAAGAAACGCCTCAGCACAGCACCTCGGCTTAACCATCTTACCTCAGTGTGGTATGGCAGGCCATAGATGTGGTCTTTCTCTCTGAGAAGGCTGTCAAACTGACGGTGATTCAGGCTTCTGGATCGGATGAAATTAACAGTTTGGATGACCACCTTCATGACGTTATCCATCTTTAATGACTTGCAACACAAAGCCTCCTGGTGCAAAATACAGTGAAAAGTCCAAAAATCACGTCCTCCATTTGCAGATTGCACTTTCTCTCTGAACTTTGTCACAACGCCTGCTTTTTTCCCGATAATTGAGGGCGCACCATCTGTAGCCAGGCTGACAGCGCGGGACCAGTCCACTCCGACCCTGTCCAGCGCGCCGACGAGTGCAGTGAAAATATCAGCTGCTGTCGTTGTATCTGTCATCGGCACCAACTCCACGAACTCCTCGGTGACGGTCAATGTGTCATCAACTCCGCGGATGAAAATGGCCAGTTGTGCAACATCTGTAATGTCCGTGCTTTCATCAATTGCAACCGAAAACGCAATAAATGACTTTACTTTTTGCTTCAACTGTGTCACGATCGTTGAATGGAGTAGACCAAGGCGCAGCGTGATGAGCGAACATATTATATTTATTTAATGAATGCACGAACAATAAACAAAACAATAAACGATAACGTGACGTCCTAGGTTTAACACAACCAACACGGAACAAACCACAAGGAACAAGATCCCACAAACACTAAGGGAAAACAGACTGTTTAAATATGGCTCCCAATCAGAGACAACCAGCAACAGCTGACACTCGTTGCCTCTGATTGGGAACCACTCTGGCCAACATAGAAATACAAGAACTAGACAGTGAACATAGAACAAAACACATAGAAACTACACACCCTGGCTCAACATATAGAGTCCCCAGAGCCAGGGTGTGACAGTATCCCCCCAAAGGCGCGGACTGCGACCGCGCCTCAACATAAACCAAACAGGGGAGGGCTGGGTGGGCATTCCTCCTCGGAGGCGGTTCCGGCTCCGGGCTTGCCCACCACCTTCCAATAATCCCCCCGTAGCGCCCCTGGTCCGGTCTGGCCCCGCTGGCTGGAGCTGGACTGGACATCGTAGGAGCGGATTGCTTCAGCTCCGGTGTGGAGCAGCTGACCGGTACCTGACCAGGCACCGGTGACCCAGGCACGGGTTGTGCCGGACTGACGACGCACACCCCTGGCTTGGTGCGTGGAGCAGAAACGGGCCGGACCGGGCTGACGATGCGCACCCCTGGCTTGGTGCGTGGAGCAGCAACGGGCCGGACCGGGCTGACGATGCGCACCCCTGGCTTGGTGCGTGGAGCAGCTACGGGCCGGACCGGGCTGACGATGCGCACCCCTGGCTTGGTGCGTGGAGCAGCAACGGGCCGGACCGGGCTGACGATGCGCACCCCTGGCTTGGTGCGTGGAGCAGCTACGGGCCAGACCGGGCTGACGATGCGCACCCCTGGCTTGGTGCGTGGAGCAGCTACGGGCCGGACCGGGCTGACGATGCACACCCCTGGCTTGGTGCGTGGAGCCGGAACGGGCCGTACCGGGCTGACGATGCGCACCCCTGGCTTGGTGCGTGGAGCAGGAACGGGCCGGACCGGACTGACGACTCGCACCCCTGGCTTGGTGCGTGGAGCAGGAACGGGCCGGACCGGGCTGACGACTCGCACCCCTGGCTTGGTGCGTGGAGCAGGAACGGGCCGGACCGGGCTGACGACTCGCACCCCTGGCTTGGTGCGTGGAGCAGGAACGGGCCGGACCGGGCTGGCGACGCGCACCGTAGGCTTGGTGCGAGTGGCAGGAACAGGCCGGGCCGGGCTGGCGACGCGCACCGTAGGCTTGGTGCGAGTGGCAGGAACAGGCCGGGCCGGGCTGGCGACGCGCACCGTAGGCTTGGTGCGAGTGGCAGGAACAGGCCGGGCCGGGCTGGCGCCGCGCACCATTAGCTTGGTGCGGGGAGCAGGAACAGGCCGGGCTGGGCTGGCGACGCGCACCGTTAGCTTGGTGCGGGGAGCAGGAACAGGCCGGGCTGGGCTGGCGACGCGCACCGTAGGCTTGGTGCGGGGAGCAGGAACAGGCCGGGCTGGGCTGGCGACGCGCACCGTAGGCTTGGTGCGAGGAGCAGGAACAGACCGAGCCGGGCTGGCGACGCGCACCGTAGGCTTGGTGTGAGTGGCAGGAACAGGCCGGGCCGGGCTGGCGACGCGCACCATTACCTTGGTGCGGGGAGCAGGAACAGACCGGACCGTACTGGGGACACACACCACTGGCCCTACGCAGGGATCTGGAACGGGCCGGACCGGACTGGTAACACACCCCAGTACCTCTCGCCGTGCCTCTACACCTTCCTTCCCCTCTTTGACCAGTGGCCCCCGTAACCTGGCGGCCTCCTCTGCCAACCTCCCAATTCGCCCTGTGGCAGCCTCCTGCTGCCCAGTCGCCCATGCCGTGTGCCCCCCTAAAAAATTTTTTGGGGTTGCCTCTCGTCCGTCCGACGACGACACTGTTGACGCCGTTGCTCCTCTCTCGCCAGGGCCTTAATCTTAGCCCATGGCCCTTTTCCCCCGAGCATGTCCTCCCAGGACCACACTTTGCCCACCTGGGCCATCGCCAACCTCTCCAGCTCCTTTCCCGGCGCTTCCTCCCATGTCCAGGCTGCCTGCTCCTGGACACGCTGCTTGGTCCTGGTATGGTGGGATCTTCTGTCACGATCGTTGAATGGAGTAGACCAAGGCGCAGCGTGATGAGCGAACATATTATATTTATTTAATGAATGCACGAACAATAAACAAAACAATAAACGATAACGTGACGTCCTAGGTTTAACACAACCAACACGGAACAAACCACAAGGAACAAGATCCCACAAACACTAAGGGAAAACAGACTGTTTAAATATGGCTCCCAATCAGAGACAACCAGCAACAGCTGACACTCGTTGCCTCTGATTGGGAACCACTCTGGCCAACATAGAAATACAAGAACTAGACAGTGAACATAGAACAAAACACATAGAAACTACACACCCTGGCTCAACATATAGAGTCCCCAGAGCCAGGGTGTGACAAACTGGCTGTCCAA
>NW_025536404.1:0-59725 GCF_020615455.1 Coregonus clupeaformis
CACAGCACACACAGACACACACCCACGCACGCACAAATATATGTGTATGTATGTGTACAGTGAGGGGAAAAAGTATTTGATCCCCTGCTGATTTTGTACGTTTGCCTACTGACAAAGACATGATCAGTCTATAATTTTAATGGTAGGTTTATTTGAACAGTGAGAGACAGAATAAAAACAATAAAATACAGAAAAACGCATGTCAAAAATGTTATCAATTGATTTCCATTTTAATGAGGGAAATAAGTATTTGACCCCTCTGCAAAACATGACTTAGTACTTGGTGGCAAAACCCTTGTTGACATTCACAGAGGTCAGACGTTTCTTGTAGTTGGCCACCAGGTTTGCACACATCTCAGGAGGGATTTTGCTCCACTCCTCTTTGCAGATCTTCTCCAAGTCATTAAGGTTTCGAGGCTGACGTTTGGCAACTCGAACCTTCAGCTCCCTCCACAGATTTTCTATGGGATTAAGGTCTGGAGACTGGCTAGGCCACTCCAGGACCTTAATGTGCTTCTTCTTGAGCCACTCCTTTGTTGCCTTGGCCGTGTGTTTTGGGTCATTGTCATGCTGGAATACCCATCCATGACCCATTTTCAATGCCCTGGCTGAGGGAAGGAGGTTCTCACCCAAAATTTGACGGTATATGGCCCCGTCCATCGTCCCTTTGATGCGGTGAAGTTGTCCTGTCCCCTTAGCAGAAAAAACACCCCCAAAGCATAATGTTTCCACCTCCATGTTTGATGGTGGGGATGGTGTTCTTGGGGTCATAGGCAGCATTCCTCCTCCTCCAAACACGGCGAGTTGAGTTGATGCCAAAGAGCTCGATTTTGGTCTCATCTGACCACAACACTTTCACCCAGTTCTCCTCTGAATCATTCAGATGTTCATTGCCAAACTTCAGACGGGCCTTTATATGTGCTTTATTGAGCAGGGGGACCTTGCGTGCGCTGCAGGATTTCAGTCCTTCACTGCGTAGTGTGTTACCAATTGTTTTCTTGGTGACTATGGTCCTAGCTGCCTTGAGATCAATGACAAGATCCTCCCATGTAGTTTGGGGCTGATTCCTCACCGTTCTCATGATCATTGCAACTCCACGAGGTGAGATCTTGCATGGAGACCCAGGCCGAGGGAGATTTACAGTTATTTTGTGTTTCTTCCATTTGCGAATAATCGCACCTACTGTTGTCACCTTCACACCAAGCTGCTTGGTGATGGTCTTGTAGCCCATTCCAGCCTTGTGTAGGTCTACAATCTTGTCCCTGACATCCTTGGAGAGCTCTTTAGTCTTGGCCATGGTGGAGAGTTTGGAATCTGATTGATTGATTGCTTCTGTGGACAGGTGTCTTTTATACAGGTAACAAGCTGAGATTAGGAGCACTCCCTTTAAGAGTGTGCTCCTAATTTCAGCTCGTTACCTGTATAAAAGACACCTGGGAGCCAGAAATCTTTCTGATTGAGAGGGGGTCAAATACTTATTTCCCTCATTAAAATGCAAATCAATTTATAACATTTTTGACATGCGTTTTTCTGGATTTTTTTGTTTTTATTCTGTCTCTCACTGTTCAAATAAACCTACCATTAAAATTATAGACTGATAATTTATTTGTCAGTGGGCAAACGTACAAAATCAGCAGGGGATCAAATACTTTTTTCCCTCACTGTAGGCCCATGGTACATCTCTTAACTTAGTTTGAGAAAGGCTAAGAGATTGGTTAAGAGATGGCTGAGTTATTGATAAATCAGAATATCTAATTTTATATGTCCATTTAAATCCTTTGTAAATCCACTTCACAATGGCTTATCAACTTGAAACGTTTTAGGGGCATTTTAAGATTGGCATTGACATTTTTTTTAAAGGAAACTATTAACAATTCTTATTTCCCTAATTAAAATGCAAATCTATTTATTTAACATTTTTGAAATGCTTTTTGGGGGATTTTTGTGTTGTTATTCTGTCTCTCACTGTTCAAATAAACCTACCATTAAAATTATAGACTGATCATTTCTTTGTCAGTGGGCAAACATACAAAATCAGCAGGGGATCAAATACTTTTTTCCCTCACTGTATGTATTCTCCCCCGATATATACAGTGCCTTCGGAAAGTATTCAGACCCCTTGACATTTTCCACATTCTGTTACTTTACAGTCTTATTCTACAATAGTTTTTTTTCCCTCAACAATCTACACACAATACCCCATAATGATAAAGCAAAAACGCTCCCCATACTTATGTAAATAAGGTATTTCTGTTTTTTAGATTTACTACATTTGCAAAAATATCTAAAAACCTGTTTTGCTTCGTCATTATGGGATATTGTGTGTAGATTGCTGAGTATTTTGTTAAATGTTTTATCCATTTCAGAATAAGGTTGTAACGTAGCAAAATGTGGAAAAAGTCAAGGGGTCTGAATACTTTCCGAAGGCACTGTATATATCCCCAATGGTCACTGACAGAGCTCCAGAATTCCTCTGTGGAGATGGGAGAACCTTCCAGAAGGACAACCATCTCTGCAGCACTCCACCAATCAGTCCTTTATGGTAGACTGGCCAGACGGACCCACTTCTCAGTAAAAGGCACATAACAGCCTGCTTGGAGTTTGCCAAAAGGCACCTAAAGACTCTCAGACCATGAGAAACAAGATTCTCTGGTCTGATGAAACCAATATGGAACTCTTTGGACTGAATGCCAAGCGTCACGTCTGGAGGAAACCAGGCACCATGCCTACGGTGAAGCATGGTGGTGGCAGCATCATGCTGTGGGGATGTTTTTCAGCGGCAGGGACTGAGAGACTAGTCAGGATTGAGACAAAGATGAACGGAGCAAAGTACAGAGAGATCCTTGATGGAAACCTGCTCCAGAGCACTCAGGACCTCAGACTGGGGCGAAGGTTCACCTTCCAACTGAACAACGACCCTAAGCACACAGCCAAGATAACGCAAGGGTGGCTTCGGGACAAGTCTCTGAATGTCCTTGAGTGGCCCAGCCAGAGCCCAGTCTTGAACCCGATCGAACATCTCTGGAGAGACCTGAAAATAGCTGTGCAATGACGCTCCCCATCCAACTAGAGAGGATCTGCAGAGAAGAATGGGAGAAACTCCCAAATACAGGTGTGCCTAGCTTGTAGCATCATACCCAAGAAGACTCGAGGCTATAATCGCTGCCAAAGGTGTTTCAACAAAGTACTGAGTAAAGGGTCTGAATACTTATGTAAATGTGATATTTAAGTTTTTTATTTTTAATACATTTGCAAAAAAATCTAAAAAAAAACGTTTTTGCTTTGTTATTATGGGTATTGTGTGTAGATTGATGAGGGGAAAAAATTATTTAATCAATTTTAGAATAAGGCTGTAACGTAACAAAATGTGGAAAAGTGGTTAGCATATGTGGGAACTCCTTCAAGACTATTGGAAAAACATTCCTCATGAGCTGGTTGAGAAAATGCCAAGAGTGTGCAAAGCTGTCATCAAGGCAAAGGGTGGCTACTTTGAAGAATCTCAAATATACTATATATTTTGATTTGATTAACACTTTTTTCGTTACTACATGATTCCATATGTGTTATTTCATAGTTTTGATGTCTTCACTATTATTCTACAATGTAGAAAATAGTAAAAGTAAAGAAAACCCCTGGAATAAGTAGGTGTGTTCAAACTTTTGACTGGTACTGTATATATAATTACACACACACACCTGTGCCAGATTCTTGCAATAGTGTGCAACTGCATTTATATTAACAATATTGTCTGTTTACGTATCAGATGTTAAAGCATAATCAGTATTAAGTGATTTGACACAAAACTCAGTGTTGAGTTTGTTACGACATGTTTACCCTGTTTCAAATTAGGCAAGATTAACTAAAATGAAACGGAGGTCTTGTACAGGAGATGATTAAAATTCCATCTGACTGGCCCAATCAAGCCTAATTAAAATGAATTGAATTGACCAATTTAATCTGCTACTGTAATTCAATTTGTAGCTTGGGTGATATTGGACTTTGAGTTGGCACAGTGAAATGTTCATAGTTTCCAAGAAAGAACAACGTGTCAAATTGGTTGTGAAAAACAGCGCACCAAATGCAACCTGACGCATTGACAGGACCCCTGTGTTACCAGCTCAGCACACAAACAAAACATATTTGGTGGATCTGTCAGTGTCAGACAATATTGTGGCATGTGTGGGGGGAAAAAGAGATGATGCGCCCCTGAAGACAGAGATGCAGTATGAATGAGATGGCAAAATAGAGAGGATATTTTTTGTGGGGTTGGGAGATGGTGAGAATAGTGAAAGCCAACCAGAGGGCAAAAGAGGATGGCAAAGAACATGCAGGGATGATCAGAGTCACTGACACAGAGGTAGAAAGAAGAGCAGTTTTTAGAAGGAAAGTGGAAAGAGAGGAGAGTCTAGTGTGAAAAGGTTATACCGGTCACTTGACTGTGTTCTTCCTGTGGCATGTAATGTCATCTAATGCCATGTGTCAGTTTCATCATAGTGTGATTCTGATCCTTGTCCAAGGGGTCAGGGCTATGGTAGATTACCAGGGTTGGGATCAATTCCATTTCAATTCCAGTCAATTCGGAAGTACACAGAAATTCAAATTCTCTTCAATGGTTTTCAATGAGGAACATTTAGAATTTGAATTTGGTTTACTTTCTGAATTGACTGGAATTGAAATGGAATTGACCCCAACCCTGACTCGGACTATACTCTTGACTGAGAAAGTTCAACTCAGCCAACTGAAATGGGAGTAGTCAAGGTTCCCTTAGTCAGTGCTAAACTTGAATAAATCCTCCTCTAGAATGATGGGCCCTACTAGACCCTCATAGACCAACTTTAATCTCAAATCCTCTAGGATGAACCAACCAAGTCTGTACCATACTTTAATCTCTCACACTCCAGAACGTTTCGCCATCCTAGTGAACACAGCTCCCTGCTACTGTAGTCTGGATCACTTAGGCCCTAGTTCAATCAGTGCACTAACATACTATACCTGTATATTTTCACCACATTTAGACAAGTGACATAGTTATGTTTTTATCTTTTCACAATGTGCTTAGAATCCATGTCAAATTCTGGCATTACTACAGAAAATCAAATTGAAAGATATAGTACATGTTTTCAGAAATATTTTTCTTGATTCTTTATGCCTCTTTCTGTTTTTCTATTGGAAATTGTGGTCTGGGATGTCAGTGACAAGTGACTTAATATGAAATGATGTTGTGAGTTTCGCAGGCATGAAATCAGGAGCATCTCTTTTAAGATAAAGTAGTTTGTGTATGTGTGAGCGTGTGTGGGGGCAGCTACGATCTGTGCTCGTGACGTAAAGAGATAGCCGAGTATCAACACATGCGCACATACACATACACATACGCACGCACACACACACACACACACACACACACACACACACACACACACACACACACACACACACACACACACACACACACACACACACACACACACACACACACACACACACACACATACACACACACACACACACACACACACACACACACACACACACACACACACACACACACACACACACACACACACACACACACACACACCGAGTGCAGCCAGAATAAGTTATACAAAAAAAAAACGTTTATACAGTGAGAAGAGTGGGGTGCTGTTGCGTTGACAGGCTGGGGAGATACTGTAGGTATGAATGAAAGTGGTCTGGTCACCCCAGATCCACTGTATAATTAAACGTTCATCTAGGTCCCCAGAATATCAGGAGATTATGCTAATAATGGCCACTAGGGGGCTATTTTTCATAAAAACACTCTAGCAAGCCGCGAGCATACATTGGAAAGTACTCGTTTTTAGTTTTCTTGTTGTAAAACCTATTCCAAACCTTAGCCCTTAACTTAAAGGACTTTCTTTATACAACAGCTAAATACATCATAAAATGATCTGCAATAATATAACGGTCAAGGTAGATTTAGTATCCTTGATATAACACTAAAAGAGGCATGGCTACCTGTCAACATGCTCCTTTGGAATGCTTGGAAATGTATATATATATATATATATATATATATATATATATATATATATATATATATATATATATATATGGAATATATGGAAATCAGTCAATTGAAATAAATTCATTAGGCCAGAATCTATGGATTTCACATGACTGGGAATAAAGATATACATCTGTTGGTCACAGATACCTTAAAAAAAAGGTAGGGGTGTGGATAAGAAAAACAGTCATTATCTGGTGTGACCACCATTTACCTCATGCAGCGCAACACATCTCCTTCGCATAGAGTTGATCAGGTTGTTGATTGTGGCCTGTGGAATATTGTCCCACTCCTCTTCAATGGCTGTGCAAAGTTACTGGATATTGGCGTGAACTGGAACACGCTGTTGTACACGTCTATCCAGAGCATCCCAAACATGCTCAATGTGTGACATGTCTGGTGAGAATGCAGGCCAAGGAAGAACTGGGACATTTTCAGCTTCCAGGAATTGTGTACAGATCCTTGCGACATGGGGCTGTGCATTATCATGGTGAAACATGAAGTGATGGCGGCGGATGAATGGCACGACAATGGGCCTCAGGACCTCGTCACAGTATCTCTGTGCATTCAAATTGCCATCAATAAAATGCAATTGTTCATTGTCCGTAGCTTATGCCTGCCCATACCATAACCCCACCACCACCATGGGCACTCTGTTCACAACGTTGACATCAGCAAACCGCTCGCCCACACAACCCCATACAGGCTGTCTGCCATCTGTCAGGTGAAGTTTAAACTGGGATTAATCTGTGAAGAGCACACTTCTTCAGCATGCAAGTGGTCATCGAAGGTGAGCATTTGCCCACTGAAGTTGGTTACGATGCCGAAATGCAATCAGGTTAAGACCCTGGTGAGGACGATGAGCACGTAAATGAGCTTCCCTAAGATGGTTTTTGACAGTTTGTGCGGTAATTATTCTGTTGTGCAAACCCACAGTTTCATCAGCTGTCAGGGTGGCTGGTCTCAGTAGATCCCGCAGGTGAAGAAGCCGGATGTGGAGGTCCTTGGACGTACTGCCAAATTCTCTAAAACGATGCTGGAGGCGGCTTATGTTAGAGAAATGAACATTCAATTCTCTGGCAACAGCTCTGTTGGACATTCCTGCAGTCAGCATGATAATTGCGGGCTCCCTCAAAACTTGAGACATCTGTGGCATTGTGTTGTGTGACAAAACTGCACATTTTAGAGTGGATGGATGGATTATCTTGGCAAAGGAGAAATGCTCACGAACAGGGATGTAAACAAATTTGTGCACGAAATTTTAGATAAATAAGTTTTTCGTGCATATAGAAAATTTCGGGGATCTTTTATTTCAACTCATGAAACATGCGACCAACACTTTACATGTTGCGTTTATATTTTAGTTCAGTGTACATGTGTTGTGTCATCCAACAAGTCTTATCAACTAAAATACACTGTCTGGCTATTGCTAGCTAACTAGCTAGATCATATCTCATTATTTGCATATTAGTAATTATTATTGACGTACATCATGTCTCACATCATGTCAGTATCATTTGTTTCATTTCTAATCCAGAAAATGACTTATAAAAGCCTTGTGTCTAGCTTGTGTTCCTTGCAGTAAGCCATTATTCTTTTATTTTTGCCCTCAAATGATGTAATCCTTGAATTCTATGGCCAGAAAATGACATCTTCACAAAAAAGTGGAAACTACAGCTAAAATGTAGTAATAGACAAAAATGTTGTTGAGGCTTATTTAATGAAGCCTAAATTATTATTATTATTTAGTGTTATGTTTTTTTGGAGACCATTGCGTCTCCTTTAACCATTCAGAATGAATGCATACACTTAACCGTCCAGTTGTTTCTGTTTTAACCCTATCCCAAACCTTAGCCCTTAACTTAACCAGTCAGAATTAATGCCTAAACATTTTTTAAATGAACCTTTATTTAACAAGGCAAGTTAGTTAAGAACAAATTATTTTTTACAATGACGGCCTACCCCAAACAGCGCTGGGCCAAGTGTGCGCCCCCGCCCTATGGGACTTCCAATCACAGCCAGATTGTGATATGGCCTGGAATTGAACCAGGGTCTGTAGTGATGCCTCTAGCACTGAGATGCAGTGCCTTAGACTGCTGCGCCACTAACTTAACCATGTCAAAACTCGACGATTGTCCCAGAATGTCGGGAGATTAAGTCAGAAACCACGTCATAACTCGACATTTGTCCCAGAACGTCGGGAGATGAAGTCAGACCCTGAGATCTTATTGGATGCAAAGCTTTCAGTGGTAGAAGTGAGATTATCATGCAGTGACTACAAAAGATAGGACTGCGTGCACCTTTATAACTGAATTTAATAACTATTTTACTGCAATTCTCATAATGCATTCTCATAATGTGTTTTTGTGTGTGTTAGTGAGTGTTTGTGTGTGTGTGTGTGCCTGCATGTGTGTGTGTGTGTGTGCAAGTGGGTGCTTACGTGTGTGTACACATCTGTGCATGTGTGCATGCATACGTGTGTATGGAGTCTGTGTGTGTGGTAGAGGTGGCCGTTGGATATATCCAGGGTTGAAGGAACTGAAGAAGCTGGTGTGGAGGAGAGGTTGTGCAGCATCTAGTTCCGAGGCCTTGGTCTGGTCAGCTGTGGCTCTAATTCCAAGAACAATGAGCAGAAAAGGGCTAAACCCTCACTGATGACACTTAATCGCATTGGAATTCCTTGCCAGGCCTGACCTTGGAAAGATATTAACCACTAGACAAGTGACACCGGGTGCGTGTGTGCTTATGTGTGTCTCCCTGCGTTTTCGTCTGTGTATTTTTCTGTGTATGCTTGTGTGCATGCTCACACATCTAAAGTAGTTTGTGAGTTTGAGTCTTTAATATGTAATGTGTATTTTCGACCAAAATTGACAAGGACATTATAAATCATTGTACGATTGTTTGTTTAATAAACAATTAATTTATCGATATTAAGAGATGTGAAATGACGAAGAGGGACTTATAGAAAATGACAGTTGATGTTTTATACACCAACATTCAGTATAGTGACAATTTCCTGTTCATAATTGTAACGTAAGTTCATATACAGTAAGTGATGCTAAACGTACCCAACTTCAATCTGAGGTGTCTAGCATAAGAGAGGCATGTTAGCATAAGAGATGTAATTATAGTGGTCTAAGATAGTGAGGCTGAGAGACTGGTTGTGTTGGAGAGGAGGCAGACCATTGGGGGCAGGGATCTGGGCTCTCTAGACCAGTGATATGTGTGCCACATTGTCTGTTCAATAGAGGCCTTTGAATTTTTAAATAGCATCAGTTACCTCGAACTGTCATTGTTTTGGCACCATTGGCCTTGCTTAATCCTGGTAAGTGCATATCTGACAGTGTAGGGCGGTGACTTAACTAACCAGCCCGCCCTGTGTTGCATGTGTGTTATTCGAAATGAATATCACAAAATGTAAAGTCATTGTTTATAGAGGATAAGGGTTAACATCGTGTGTGTGTGCACACGCTTGTGTGTGTGTGTGTGCGTGTTTGCGTGCATGCATGTGTGCGTGTGTGTGGTGTTTGAGAACGAGTGTGAAAGAGAGAAAGAAGGAGAGAGATTGCCCACATAGATTCTTTAAACATAAGTAGTTAGTTATTGTTGTAATGAATGCACCAATCCGCTAAGGTGGAAAATGTGTGTTTCTACAATCTCTCCTCCAATGACTGTTTCCTTTCAATCCACATTACCTTATCTGGCATCAGCCATATTTAATTTAACCCCCTTGGTCTCTACCACGGAGGTGGGTTTCAATACAAACAAGTAGGGTCTATTGAAAGGCTCGAAAGCTCGGCAGCCCTTGGGTGCCCTAAAAGCAGAAGCAAAAAGTAACTTAAGCTGATACTACTCAATGTGAACAAATGTGTAGTCTGGAAGCCGGTGAATAGAGAAAAAAATGTGTTGCTCACCAAAGTGAAACGCTAAAGGCCATTGGACTAATCCGCATAAATCATTGAACATTACAAATATCTTAGATGGAGAAAATTGGCAGTTTGACAGAATTGGTTTCTTCAATTTCTCCTTTTTACTGATTTGCATCTACCTCTCCCTGAGTCAGACCCAACAGAGAAAAATAAAATAGTTGTAGTCTGTACAAGCATGAGACATAACATAATTATTGAGAATAATATAATACAAAAAAGAAACCGAGATGTATTCAGAACTCTCACAGAGAGAACAAAACTGTCTCTATTCAAAAAACGTTTTTTTCCCCTTATATGGACATTTCTGTGTGTGAAATTCATGTGTGCAGCATGCAGTAACACAAAAACAACAACAACAAAAAGTGCTGCAGACAGGACTTGTATTCTGCATGTGAAAAGGCAGAGCAGAGCATTACCATGATAAAGAGACAGCATCAATTAGAATAACGTGGTGTATATGAATCAAAAGGCTTATTAAAATGATGGAGCTAAAGCACTGTGGCTGCGGCTGGTAACAGCTTTGTGTAAGTAGTCCTCGACTTGTTGAATTCATGTCTGGGTTTGCCAGGTCCCCACCGCTCTCTCTCTTTCTTTCTTTCTTTCTTTCTTTCTTTCTTTCTTTCTTTCTTTCTTTCTTTCTTTCTTTTTTTTTTTTGGGGGGTGGATCTGCTTAATATTGCAGATAGATTGTAACTTCTATGAATATAATTGTCTGCATCACTTTCAATCCCCCATGTTTTTTATATATATACTCCCCTTTATTACTTTTCAACCCCGCCATCCTTTCCCTACTTGGAGTAAATTAGTGAACAACAATGCCCAGGCCTCTACTTCCGGTCTATACTTACTATCTACACCTTATGGACACAGTTAATTTTACAATAATTCTATTATATATATATATATATATATATATATACAGTGGGTAGAACAAGTATTTGATACACTGCCGATTTTGCAGGTTTTCCTACTTACAAAGCATGTAGAGGTATGTAATTTTTATCATAGGTACACTTCAACTGTGAGAGACGGAATCTAAAACAAAAATCCAGAAAATCACATTGTATGATTTTTAAGTAATTAATTTGCTTTTTATTGCATGAAATAAGTATTTGATCACCTACCAACCAGTAAGAATTCCGGCTCTCACAGACCTATTAGTTTTTCTTTAAGAAGCCCTCCTGTTCTCCACTCATTACCTGTATTAACTGTACATGTTTGAACTCATTACCTGTATAAAAGACACCTGTCCACACACTCAATCAAACAGACTCCAACCTCTCCACAATGGCCAAGACCAGAGAGCTGTGTAAGGACATCAGGGATAAAATTGTAGACCTGCACAAGGCTGGGATGGGCTACAGGACAATAGGCAAGCAGCTTGGTGAGAAGGCAACAACTGTTGGCGCAATTATTAGAAAATGGAAGAAGTTCAAGATGACGGTCAATCACCCTCGGTCTGGGGGCTCCATGCAAGATCTCACCTCGTGGGGCATCAATGATCATGAGGAAGGTGAGGGATCAGCCCAGAACTACACGGCAGGACCTGGTCAATGACCTGAAGAGAGCTGGGACCACAGTCTCAAAGAAAACCATTAGTAACACACTACGCCGTCATGGATTAAAATCCTGCAGCGCACGCAAGGTCCCCCTGCTCAAGCCAGCGCATGTCCAGGCCCGTCTGAAGTTTGCCAATGACCATCTGGATGATCCAGAGGAGGAATGGGAGAAGGTCATGTGGTCTGATGAGACAAAAATTTAGCTTTTTGGTCTAAACTCCACTCGCCGTGTTTGGAGGAAGAAGAAGGATGAGTACAACCCCAAGAACACCATCCCAACCGTGAAGCATGGAGGTGGAAACATCATTCTTTGGGGATGCTTTTCTGCAAACGGGACAGGACGACTGCACCGTATTGAGGGGAGGATGGATGGGCCCATGTATCGCGAGATCTTGGCCAACAACCTCCTTCCCTCAGTAAGAGCATTGAAGATGGGTCGTGGCTGGGTCTTCCAGCATGACAACGACCCGAAAACACACAGCCAGGGCAACTAAGGAGTGGCTCCATAAGAAGCATCTCAAGGTCCTGGAGTGGCCTAGCCAGTCTCCAGACCTGAACCCAATAGAAAATCTTTGGAGGGAGCTGAAAGTCCGTATTGCCCAGCGACAGCCCCGAAACCTGAAGGATCTGGAGAAGGTCTGTATGGAGGAGTGGGCCAAAATCCCTGCTGCAGTGTGTGCAAACCTGGTCAAGACCTACAGGAAACTTATGATCTCTGTAATTGCAAACAAAGGTTTCTGTACCAAATATTAAGTTTTGCTTTTACGATGTATCAAATACTTATGTCATGCAATAAAATGCAAATGAATTACTTAAAAATCATACAATGTGATTTTCTGGATTTTTGTTTTAGATTCCGTCTCTCACAGTTGAAGTGTACCTATGATAAAAATTACATACCTCTACATGCTTTGTAAGTAGGAAAACCTGCAAAATCGGCAGTGTATCAAATACTTGTTCTCCCCACTATATATATATATATTTTTTGCTCCTGAACTTCTTCTACTCTCAACCTCTCAGATCATTTTCATGATGTCCATCCGGTTTGCTTCTATATGCCATATCTTTTTAACTGTGCTCTTTCCCCAAAGCTCCCAACATACAACCTATATACTTATTATGGACACAGTATGCTTACATTATTAGCTATCTTTGTTATTATTTGTTGTTATTTGTTATTAGTCCCATCCTTCAACTCTATTCAATACTTCCCATCTATCTCTTAACACCATCCATATAGGATTTCTATTTGCCATATATATTTCAACCGTACTGTGATGTTTTACAAAAGTTCTGAACCTTTCTATTCTCATTGCTTCTACAGATTAAAAATAAACATTTTTGCTAAAAGTATTATTATATTATTGATCGATTGACTATGACTTTTCAGATCACCCAGTAATGCTATCTGCAAGGTTAGCTCCAGGTAAATATTGCAATCCTTTAGCCATTCCTGGACCTGTGTCCAAAAACAAGCTACAAATGGACAGAACCAAAACAAATGATCTAATGATTCTGTCTCTTCACAGCAAAATCTGCAGAGCTGGGAAGATTGTATCCCCCATATAAATAACATTCTATTGGTAGCAAGAATTTTATATAATAATTTAAATTGAAAGATTCAAATTTTTGAATCCGTGTCGTTTTTGCGTGTCAGTTCATAAACACTATGCCATGGGATCGGTACGTCAAAGATCTCTTCCCAACTATTTTGCAATCTATATGGGACGGCTGTCAATCCTTTGGTCCTTAAGTGAAACTGATATACTTTTTTATTTATCACAGTTTTCCTTAACCAATTATGTTCTTTAATGCAAGGCCGACAGACAAGTTCCTTACTTTCTCCCCCTTCCACTTTCCTCTTCCACTTTTGCGGTAAGGCTGCAATTATTTGGTTGTAATTTTGGGTAGAGCAGACATTTCCATATGTTTTTGTTAGCTGCATGTGCGACATAACTCCACCAGTCCTACCGATGATATCATTTACGAAGATTATACCTTTTTTAAACATTCTGTCAAAAAATACAGTTTTTTTGTCAATTAGTATATTTGAATTTAACCACAATATTTGTTGCATTATTTGTTCTGTCGTTTCTGGAGGATTAAATTGAAATTGCAACCAACTTTCTGTGGCTTGTTTTAGAAATAGTGATATTTGGGAGATTATTTCCTTTTCAAATAACTGCAAATGAGTTGTTGTAATCTGAATAAAGGGAAAAAGGCCTTTCTTGAACATTGGGTGAGACAATCTTACTAATTTGCTTGAGAACCAGTTCGGATTTAAGTATAACTTTTGTATGACTGAAGCTTTTAGTGATAGGTCTAATGCTTTAATATTTAATAATTTCTGTCCTCCGAATTCATATTCATTATATAAATATGCCCTTTTAATTTTGTCTGGCTTGCCGTTACAAATAAAATTGAATATTTTTTTCTCATATAATTTAAAAAACTGTTCGCTAGGCGTAGGCAAGACCATAAGCAAATAGGTAAACTGGGATAATACTAAAGAGTTAATCAGGGTGATTTTTCCACAAAATTCCTTTCCATGGTAGTAAGATCTTATCTATTTTTGCTAACTTTCTATTAAAATTTATTGAAGTGAGATCATTTATTTCCTTTGGGATATGTATTCCGAGTATATCCACATCACCATCAGACCATTTTATTGGTAAACTACATGGTAATGTAAAAATTGTATTTTTTGTGATCCAATACGTAATATAGTACATTTGTCATAATTTGGTTGTAATCCAGAGAGGTTAGAAAATGTATCTAGATCCTCTATGAGGCTGTGGAGGGATTCTAGTTGTGGAATTAAAAGAAAACATTAATCATCAGCGTACAATGACACCTTTGTTTTTAAGCCCTGTATTTCTAGTCCTCTGATATTATTATTGGATCTGATTTTAATAGCTAACATCTCGATGGCCACAATAAATAGATATGCCGATAGTGGACAACCTTGTTTCACTCCTCTTGACAGTTTAAAACTTTCTGAGAAATAGCCATTATTTACTATTTTACACCTAGGGTTACTATACATGATTTTGACCCATTTTATAAGAGATTCTCCAAAATTGAAATGCTCCAGGCGTTTATATATAAACCCCAGTTGAACTTTATCAAATGCCTTTTCGAAGTCTGCTATGAATAGCAGGCCTGGTTTCCCATATTTTCCATAGTGTTCTATTGTTTCCAATACTTGCCTTATATTATCTCCAATGTATCTTCCATGTAAAAAACCTGTCTGATTAGAATGAATAATATCCGACAATACCTTTTTAATTCTATGCACTATACATTTTGCTAGGATTTTTGCATCACAACACTGAAGTGTAAGGGGCCTCCAGTTTTGTAAATGGACTGGATCTTTATATTTTCCACTTGTATCCTGTTTCAGTAATAATGAGATCAGACCTTCTTCTTGAGTGTCAGATAATCTACCATTTACATAGGAGTGGTTAAAACATGCTAATAACGGTCCTCTTAATATATCAAAAAAGGTTTGGTATACCTCGACTGGTATGCCATCCAACCCTGGAGTTTTCCCAGACTTAAAGTCTTTAATTGCATCCAGAAGTTCCTCCTCTGTAATTTCACCTTCACATGAGTCTTTCTGTGTGGCTGTTAATTTGACATTATCAATAGAAAAAAATCTCTACAATTAGCTTCAGTTAGAGGAGATGGAGGCGACTGAAAAGAAAACATATGCTTAAAGTACTTTGTTTCTTCCTTCAAAATATCATTTGGTGAATTATGGGTGACTCCGTCAATTGTAACCAGTTTCATTAAGTTATTTTTGGTAGCAAAATCTGTGCATTTTTCCCCATATTCCATCCAGTTTGCTTTATTTGTATAATATATTACACTTGATCTTTCTTGAATAAGTTTCTCAATTTCTTTTTGTTTTTCCTCTCATTTATTCTGAGCCTCTATGTTACAGTTTTTATTGCCATCTATCTGTTCTGTTAGACTTTCTATTTCCTTTCTTAGTATAAACTCTTTTGACCTAAATTGCTTTTGTTTTCGAGATGAGAACTGAATTGCATGGCCTCTAAAGGCACATTTAAAGGTGTCCCATACAATAAGGGGATTCGCTGTACCTATGTTATGTTGGAAAAAGTCAGTTATAAATGCCTTTGTTCTAATTATAAATAAATTATCATCCAATAGGCTTTGATTAAATTTCCAATATCCTCGCCCACGTGGAAATTCAGTAAGAGTAATGTATATGCCTATTATATGATGGTCCGACCGCATTCTGTCCCCTATCAACACTTTTTTTTACTTTTGGTGCCAACGAGAATGAGATAAGAAAGAAGTCAAGACGACTAGCTTGATTCAGTCTCCGCCATGTATATCTCACTAGATCAGTATATTTAAGCCTCCATATATCTACTAGTTCTAATGTATCCATGACATTCACAATTTCCTTAAGAGCATGTGGGTGATTGTTTGTGGTGTGATTTCCTTTACGGTCCATTGAGCTATTTAAAACAGTATTATAATCCCCCACCATAATAATATTGTCTTGAGTTGCTTGCAGGCTTGATAATTTATTATATATATTGTCCAAGAATTGTGGATCATCATTATTTGGTCCGTAAAGGTTAATGAGCCATATCTGTTTATGGTCCAATATCATATTTAAATTAATCCATCTACCTTGCGTATCTATTTTGACAATTTGCAAATTCGGATCGAAATTACTATTAATTAATATCATCACCCCTTTTGAATTTCTTTGCCCATGGGAGAAGTATATTCCCCCCCCCCCCCATTCTTTTTTCCACGCTACTTCATCTCGAATTGTTAAATGAGTTTCCTGTATACAATAGATATTATATTCCTTCTCTTTGAGCCATGTAAATATTGTTCTTCTTTTGTTATTATCAGCTAAGCCATTACAATTATAACTGGCTATACTTATTTCACCATACACCATAATGAGATACAAGTTTCAAGTCTATTTATCATTATATATGTTTGTAAATTTACCAATAAATTTAGTGTCCATATAGCTGTACCGTGATATTTGCATTGCTACGGAGTAACCCTTCAATTGTTCTCCACTAATTCCCCAGCTAAAGCCCCTCCCCATCCCAAGTTGAGCCGTCATCCCAGTGATCAGCATCCCACCCACGTCCCTCCGGATCCCTTTCTTTCTTTCTTTCTTTCTTTCTTTCTTTCTTTCTTTCTTTCTTTCTTTCTTTCTTTCTTTCTTTCTTTCTTTCTTTCTTTCTTTCTTTCTTTCTTTCTTTCTTTCTTTCTTTCTTTCTTTCTTTCTTTCTTTCTCTTTCTCTCTTTCTCTCTTTCTCTCTCTCTCTCTCTCTCTACTATCTCGTTCCCTGGAGAGTGTAATCCAGTATCACTTCTAACACTTGGCTGTTGAGTCCCCGTCTTTCAAATCTATTGTAATGTTACCTAAAACGTAAGCTCCTCACAGAAACATTCAGTATTTGCCTTTATTTTTTGATAAGATGTTTTCTAAGAACATAGAGACACCAGTCTCTTATATCACAGGGCACTTCACAATGTCATAAGTTATTTTAAAAATTAAAACACTGACATGGAAATGTATAAATCAAACATAGCGTCGGAGGTGTTTAAGAAACAGGGTAACTCATGCAGTGCATGTGTCGGTGTGTTAATGTTCCATGTTCCTATCTGTCTGTCTTGTGTTTTGGAGGCCTGCCAGAATGAAGAGGAAGAGCATCTATTTTGTTGAGAGGTAATTGCTACACAGAAGCCTCTGATTGCCAGGATCTTTCACTGGGAACAGCCCCGGCTCCCTTTTCCACCTGCACCCACCAACAACCTGATTACAAATCAACTTATTGATTTGATGAGTGCAAGATGTTTGCTAATAACTGCTCTCATACCATCTGTTAATCTTTGTTGTGATTAAAGAGGTAATCCCAATACCCATTATTCCCAATGACACAGCCAGGATCTTTCTCTTGCGCAAACCTCGGCCCACAACGAGCTGCTCCAAGGATATCGGTGATCTCCGACTGCGATTGAGAAATCGGCTCCCACCTCCCACACAACAAACGCGATACAAAAAAGAATTACAACCCTCACTAAAAGTCCATTACCTCTTATAATCACACAAAATGATTTTTCTTAAATATGATAATAAATCACAGGGCGGATCAATAGCCTGCGGACCAACTGCTATGCACTGATAACGTATCAATCAATATTTAGTATTTAGATTTTAATTAATACCCGACCAGGGTCTAGAGGCCTGTTGACAGAGAGAAAATATTATCTCTGATAAAACAAGAGACAATAAATAAATAGATGAAAAGAATACAACCCTGTTAGCATGCTCAAGTTGTTCCTCATATCTGTCATTGATCAGTTAGTGGTTTAGCTGTGATTAAGGTGCTAGGAAATTATTTAAAAGAGGGGTTGTGTGTGTGTTTGTGTGTGTGTGTGTGTGTGTGTATGTGTATGTGTGCGTGTGTGTGTGTGGTGGGAGGGAACAGGCAATGTCAGCATCTACAGAGGGCCATGTCTCCAGAGCATGCTGGGTATTGATGAGGGAAAAGCATCACTAAGCACCTGCAGCCAGGATATAAAAACAACCCTGAAACACACACACACACACACACACACACACATTCTAAAACATCCTTATTTTTGGTAGGATTACTATAATCCAATGTACACATGCAAAACCTGTCATTTGTATGACCACATTAACTTAAATTACAGCATCCAGTAAGATCATGGATCATATTATTATTATTATCATATTGTATTTCAGTTCTTCAGTCTTGTCATTCGGAAAGTATTCAGACCGCTTGACTTATTCCACATTTACAGCCTTATTCTAAAATGGATTAAATGAAAAAATTTCCTCATCAATCTGCACACAGTACCCCATAGTGACAAAGCAAAAACAGTAAAAAAAAAAAAAAGCTTTTGCAAATGAAAAACTGAAATCTTCTTTCCATAAATATTCAGACCAAAACATTTCTACAGCATTGAAGGTCCCCAAGAACAAAGTGGCCTCCATCATTCTTAAATTGAAGAAGTTTGGAACCACCAAGTCTCTTCCTAGAGCTGGCCAAACTGAGCAATCGGGGGAGAAGGCCCTTGGTCAGGGAGGTGACCAAGAACCCGATGGTAACTCTGACAGAGCTCCAGAGTTCCTCTGTGGAGATGGGAGAACCTTCCAGAAGGACAACCATGTCTGCAGCACTCCACCAATCAGGCCTTTATGGTAGAGTGACCAGAAGGAAGCCACACCTCAGTAAAAGGCACATGACAGCCCGCTTGGAGTTTGCCAAAAGGCACCTAAAGGACTCTCAGACCATGAGAAACACAATTCTCTGGTCTTATGAAACCAAGATTTAACTTTCTGGCCTGAATGCCAAGCGTCACGTCTGGAGGAAACCTGGCACCATCCCTACGGTGAAGAGTGGTGGTGGCAGCATGATGCTGTGGGGATGTTTTTTAGCGGCAAGGACTGGGAGATTAGTCAGGACCGAGGAAAAGATGGATGGAGCAAAGTACAGAGAGATCCTTGATGAAAACCTGCTCCATAGCGCTCAGGACTTCAGACCTTCACCAACAGGACAACGACCCTAAGCACACAGCCAAGAGAATGCAGGAGTTGCTTCGGGACAAGTCTCTGAATGTCCTTAAGTTGCCCAGCCAGAGCCCGGACTTGAACCCGATCGAACATCTCTGGAGAGACCTGAAAATAGCTGTGCAGCAACACTTCCCATCCAACCTGACAGAGTTTGAGAGGATCTGCAGAAAATAATGGGAGAAACTCCCCAAACACAGGTGTGCCAAGCTTGTAGCGTCATACCCAAGAAGACTTGAGGCTGTAATCATTGCCAAAGTACTGCCAAAGTACTGAGTAAAGGGTCTGAATACTTACGCAAATGTGATATTTCCGTTTTTGTTTTTAGTTTTTGCAAAAATTTATAAAAACCAGTTTTTGCTTTGTCATTATGGGGTATTGTGTGTGCAGCGCCGTGCTGCCCTGTGTAAATTGATCAGGGAAAAAACAGATTTCATAGATTTTAGAATAAGGCTGTAACGTAACAAAATGTCTGAATACTTTCCGAATGCACTGTAAGAGCTACTGAAGGACACCATATGTCTGTGCTTCCTTGGATTTCTTTGATCTTTTTTTAATGCAGATGTTTTACAGTTTTATTCTTACACATTAATTAATGACACATGGCATGTCTGAGTCACTTGATAAGTGTTTTTGACGAGGGTAGTGTCTATCTATATTTAGAGAATTCTACATAAAGTATATTGACAACTCTATATGTACACTTAAGAAAAATATTAACGCAACATGCAACAATTTCAAAGATATTATTGAATTACAGTTCATATAAGGTAATCAATCAATGGAAATACGTTCATTAGGCCCTAATCTATCGATTTCACGACTGGGAATACATATATGCATCTGTTGGTGACAGATACCTTAAATAAAAAGGTAGGGGCGTGGATCAGAAAACCAGTCAGTTTCTGATGTGAACACCATTTGCCTCATGCAGAGTGACCCTTCTTCGCATAGAGTTGATCAGGCTGTTGATTGTGGCCTGTGGAATGTTGTCCCACTCCTCTTCAATGGCTGTGCGAAGTTGTTGGATATTTGTATTTGTATTTATTATGGATCCCCATTAGCTGTTTCAAGGCAGCAGCTACTCTTCCTGGGGTCCAACAAAATTAAGGCAGTTATACATTTAAAAAACATTACAATACATTCATAACAGATTTCACAACATATTAAGTGTGTGCCCTCAGGCCTCTACTCTACTGCCAGATATCTATAACACAAAATCCATGTGTACATGTGTGTATAGTGTGTATGTTATCGTGTGTTTGTATGCATGTGTCTGTGTTTGTGTTGCTTTACAGTCCCCGCTGTTCCATAAGGTGTATTTTACTGCTGGCATGGGTACTTGATGTGAAATAGAGGTCCATGTAGTCATGGTTCTGTGTAGTATTGTGCGCCTCCCATAGACTGTTCTGGACTTGGGGACTGTGAAGAGACCTCTGGTGGCATGTCTTGTGGGGTATGCATGGGTGTCCGAGCTATGTGCCAGTAGTTCAAACAGACAGCTCGGTGCATTCAACATGTCAATATATCTCACAAATACAAGTAGTGATGAAGCACTCTCTCCTCCACTTTGAGCCAGGAGAGATTGACATGCATGTTTGTAAGGGTTGGGGTGAGGTGTGACCCAGGTGCGGTGCAGGATATACAGTAGGCAGTAGGCAGAGATGGTGAAACAAGGACCTTTACTGGTGGTCCCGAAGCCAAAATATAAAATAACGGACTTATCACGATAAAAGAAAGGCGGAGCAAATAAGTCTCCAAAAAACGGCTGACAGCCAAAATACGAAATAGTACCGAAGACTGAAACAAATAATGAAACAGGGAGAACACTTCTCAAGTACCTGTACATAGATCTCCGATCAGACACTGAGTAGTACTGCTGGACATAGAGAAACTAGCAATGAAAACTGAGCAAGGGAACACAGGGAAGTGAGGGCATAAATACACAGGTGAACCGATAGACACACGTGACACCAATAGGATGATGATTAGTCCCGACTGTGAGTGAGGAAGTGCCTAAGGTTGTCGGAGGATGACACCTAGTGGGTCACTCCGGAACTGTGACCCCCTCCTGTAACACATATTATCAATGTTAGCTCTCTGTGTACATCCAATGGCCAGCCATGCTGCCCTGTTCTGAGCCAATTGCAATTTTCCTAAGTCCCTCATTGTGGCACCTGACCACACGACTGAACAGTAGTCCAGGTGCGACAAAACTAGGGCCTGTAGGACCTGCCTTGTTGATAGTGCTGTTAAGAATGCAGAGCAGTGCTTTATTATAGACAGACTTCTCCCCATCCTAGCTACTGTTGTATCAATATGTTTTGACCATGACAGTTTACAATCCAGTGTTACTCCAAGAATTTTGGTATCCTCAACATTCTCAATTTCCACATTATTCATTACAAGATTTTGTTGAGGTTTAGGGTTTAGTGAATGATTTGTCCCAAATACAGTGCTTTTAATTATTGAAATATTTAGGACTAACTTATTCCTTGCCACCCATTCTGAAACTAACTGCAGCTCTTTGTTAAGTGTTGCTGTTATTTCAGTCGCTGTGGTAGCTGACGTGTATACTGTTGAGTCATCCGCATACATAGACACACTGGCTTTACTCAAAGCCAGTGGCATGTCGTTAGTAAAGATTGAAAAAAGTAAGAGGCCTAGACAGCTGCCCTGGGGAATTCCTGATTCTACCTGGATTTTGTTGGAGAGGCTTCCACCCTCTGTGTTCTGTTAGACAGGTAACTCTTTATCCACAATATAGCAGAGGGTGTAAACCCATAACAGATATGTTTTTCCAGCAACAGACTATGATCGATAATGTCAAAAGCTGCACTGAAGTCTAACAAAACAGCCCCCACAATCTTTTTATCATCAATTTCTCTCAGCCAATCATCAGTCATTTGTGTAAGTGCTGTGCTTGTTGAATATCCTTCCCTATAAGCGTGCTGAAAGTCTGTTGTCAATTTGTTTACTGTAAAATAGCATTGTATCTGGTCAAACACAATTTTTTCCAAAAGTTTACTAAGGGTTGATGACAGGCTGATTGGTCAGCTATTTGAGCCAGTTAAGGGGACGTTACCATTCTTAGGTAGGGGAATAACTTTTGCTTCCCTCCAGGCCTGAGGGCACGCACTTTCTAGTAGGCTTAAATAGAATATATGGCAAATAGGAGTGGCAATATTGTCCACTATTATCCTCAGTAATTTTCCATCCAAGTTGTCAGACCCCGGTGGCTTGTCATTGTTGATAGATAACAACAAAACATTTACTTCTTCCGCACTTACTTTACGGAATTCAAAATTACAATGCTTGTCTTTCATAATTTGGTCAGATATGCTGTACTTGGATGTGTAGTGTCAGCATTTGTTGCTGGCATGTCATGCCTAAGTTAGAAAATCTTGCCAATGAAAAAATCATTAAAGTAGTTGGCAATATCAGTGGGTTTTGTGATGAATGAGCCATCTGATTCAATCAATGATAGAGTGGAGTTTGCCTTTTTGCCCAGAAGTTCATTTAAGGTGCTCCAAAGCTTTTTACTATCATTCTTCATTTATCTTTATTTCATAGTGTAGTTTCTTCTTCTTTTTATTCAGTTTAGTCACATGATTTCTCAATTTGCAGTACGTTTGCCAATCGGTTGTACAGCCAGACCTATTTGCAATTTCTTCTGCCTAATCCCTCTTAACCATACCATTTTTCAATTCCTCATCAATCCACGGGAATGTAACAGTTTTTACAGTCATTTTCTTAATGGGTGCATGCTTATTAGTAACTGGGATAAGCAATTTCATAAATGTGTCAAGTGCAGCGTCTGGTTGCTCGTCATTACACACCACGTACCAACAAATATTATTCACATCAACAACATATGAATCATTACAAAACATATTGAATGACCTCTTATACACAATATTAGGCCCAGCCTTTGGAACTTTGGTTTTCCTAGATATGGCTACTATATTGTGATTACTACATCCAATGGATTTGGATACTGCTTTCAAACAAATTTCTGTAGCATTAGTAAAGATATGATCAATACATGTTGATGATTTCATTCCTGTACTGTTTGTCACTACCCTGGTAGGTTGATTGATAACCTGAACCAGGTTTCAGGCACTAGTTACAGTTTGAAGCTTTCTCTTGAGTGGGCAGCCTGATGAAAGCCAGTCAATATTTAAATCACCCAGAAAGTATACCTCTCTATTGATATCACATACATTATCAAGCGCCTGTTAGCACTTGGTGGTCTATAGCAGCTTCCCACCAGAATGGGCTTTAGATGAGGCAGATGAACCTGTAGCCATATTACTTCAACAGTATTATCATGAGATCCTCTCTAAGCTTTACAGAAATGTGGTTCTGAATATAAACAGCCACACCTCCACCTTCGGCATTTCTGTCATTTCTGTAGATCTTGTATTCCTACCACTGAATCATCAAAGGTATTATCTAAGTGAGTTTCAGAGATTTCTGGTTCCGACACGCATCCATTTACGCTCACCTGGAGTCAAACAATGAGCAGCCATTTTCTGGTTCAAGCTAGTAGAGGGGTGCAGTGGCGGAAATGTTTCATGGTCCAGGAAGGTCCCATTATGATCCTCTTGGATGTTTTGATAGGAAGCATTTAAAGATGCCGATAGTCTCATAGAATCCTTATTCAGTTCAAGGCACCTGGTCAAATGTTTAATTTCTTCATGAAGAGTAATAATCCTTTATTTAGCTGCATCAATTTCAATACATTTTTCACAAATGAAGGTATCCATCTGTCCTTTCCCCGTGACAACAACGAACATGTCGCAGATTATACATTTACTAGCACACGAGTCCCCAGCAGATTCAAATGAGTTTTCACTGCTGCAAGCCGACAGTCCAAGGGAACAAACATTTCCCGGCTCCGCCGGGGACTTAGATGCTCCCTCCATGGCCGCCCCCACCAGCCCCTCGCACAACTGTGTTGTTGTCTGTCTCTCGTTGAAGAGCGAGAGAGAAGCGCAGGGTGTGTGTGATGTCTGGGTCGGTTGTCAGTGGCAGGTCGCCGGCTGTTCCTTGCTATGCACCGGCCCGGCTGGGTGTTTGTGTTCAGTGTAGCCTCTCAGAGCTGTGTCGGGCGTGTCCCCAGTGTATTCATTGCAATGTCTGGGAAATCTCCATTTTATTTTCTACAAACACCTTATCCTTTTCGTCTTTCAGACTTCTTCAGCAATGTTGTTGTTTTGCTAGGCCCGGAAAAAGCACTCTATTCTATGACTAAAGGGAGTACAGCTACGACCAGAAGTTGCTTTTCGTAGCAGGATGTGCAGGGCCAGGATATTGGCGGGATCTGTAACACGCTGTCTTACACGTAGATCCAGAGCATCCTGAACATGCTCAATGGGTGACATGTCTGGTAAGTATGCAGGCCATGGAAGAACGGGGACATTTTCAGCTTCCAGGAATTGTGTACAGATCCTTGCAACATGGGGGCCGTGCATTATGGATGCTGAAACATGAGGTGATGGCGGCGGATGAACGGCACGACAATGGGCCTCAGGATCTCGTTACGGTATCTCTGTGCATTTAAATTGCCACCGATAAAATGCAATTACTAATGCCTGCCAATACCATAACTCCACTGCCACCATGGGGCACTCTGTTCACAACCTTGACATTAGCAAACCGCTTGCCCACACAACGCCATACACATGGTCTGCGGTTGTGAGGCTGGTTAGACGAACAGCCAAATTCTCTAAAACAACGTTGTAGTCGGCTTATGGTAGAGAAATGAACATTAAATTCTCTAGCAACAGCTCCGGTGGACATTCCTTCGGTCAGCATTCCAATTTCATGCTCCCTCAAAACTTGAGACATTTGTGTCATTGTGTTTTGTGACATAACTGCACATTTTAGAGTGGCCTTTTATTGTCCCCAGCTAATGGTGCACCTGTGTAATGATCATGCTGTTTAGTCAGCTTCTTGATATGCCAGAACTGTCAGGTGGATGGATTATCTTGGCAAAGGAGAAATGCTCACTAACAGGGATGTAAACAAATTTGTGCACAACATTTGAAATAAATACATTTTATGTGCATATGGAAAATGTCTGAGATATTATATTTCAGCTCATGAAATGTGGGGCCAACACTTTATATGTTGCGTTTACATTTTTGTTCAGTATATATTTGATTTTATTATTGTATAGCAGCAATTAATATTTTACACTGTAAATGAAATGCAAATCAGTGTGCAAATTATAGGCTAGATAACATTTTAATTAAACAAACTCCAACATGCCAGGACATTTGTGGTAGCAAACATTGAACAATTGACATAAAGAAAAACATATACATTATTTTATTTTCACTTCCTTGCTTCTGTTTTTTTAAATCAACATTATAAAGTAAAATAACATTGTACAGTCACACTTTATGTGGATAGTCTGGATAGTACATCTCTGCTCTACAGATGACCATACTATCAACAAACTATCTGTTGATAAGCAACTGCTTTCTAAGATTACGGTTAGGTTTAGGGTTCGGTTTAGAATAAGGGTTAGGGTAATGGTTAAAGTTAGGGTTAGGGCTAGGGCTAGGATTAGGTTTAGTAGATAGTTAGTTTAAATGTTACTGATAGTCTGTGGACTACAGATGGACTATCCAAATTAAGTGTTATTACATATTGTACATATTGAATGATGTGTATTGAGAGGTCACAGCAGAGTTGTGAGGTAGAGGTGTTCAGATGTGGACAGAGGAGCAGAGTAGTGGGCTGGGTGGGTGTGTGGAGACTGGAGCTGGGGGCTGTAGGAGGGGCAGCTTGGCCAGGACACGACCCCTCTCCCTGGGAAGGCAGGGAGGTTGATCTGGGCTAAGCGGAGAGACTGCGGGGCGCTTGGGGTTACCACTGGGTTTAAGCATCTCAAGGCTGTCTGCTGTCTGACCTTTTTTAGGTCAGCTGGCTATTAGGCCATGGCTAGTGCAAGCTGCACACACACACACACGCACCAAAGCACACACACACACACACACACCAAAGCACACACCAAAGCACACACCAAAGCACACACCAAAGCACACACCAAAGCACACACCAAAGCACACACCAAAGCACACACCAAAGCACACACCAAAGCATGCACCAAAGCATGCACCAAAGCACACACCAAAGCACACACCAAAGCACACACCAAAGCACGCACCAAAGCACACACCAAAGCACACACCAAAGCACGCACCAAAGCACACACCAAAGCACACACCAAAGCACACACCAAAGCACGCACCAAAGCACACACCAAAGCACGCATCCACCAAAGCAGGCACACACACACACAGACACCCTCTCTCTCTCGCTCTCCCTCCCCCTACCCCACCGTCCTACCACCCAAGTAGGGGTAGTAAAGGGTAATCTACAAGCATGCCTCCATATCACAGCTCACAATCACCAAAACAGATAAAAGGCGATCAAAAGGACACAACATGTTATATAGCCTGAACATTGTGCCACACATGAAGAGCCTACTCCTAAAAACTCGGAGAACTACTTGGAATAATATGGGTTGTTGGTGTTACAATAATATGCCATTTAGCAGACGCTTTTATCCAAAGCGACTTACAGTCATGCGTGCATGAATTTTTTTGTGTATGGGTGGTCCCGAGGATCGAACCCACTACCTTGGCATTACAAGCGCCGTGCTCTACCAGCTGAGCTACAGAGGACCACAGAGGTGTTAAGAGACGAAGAGAGAGCACATCAACTGTGTTTTCTTGTAAAGCTCGCTCACCTAGAGACTAGCGCTGATTGGTCAATCCCTAATAATCCCTATTTACTGTTCTCAGGACAGAATGCCAAGGGTCACTGCAAAGGGTTGTCAGGGCCTCCTTAGCCCTATGAGTCAGCTGTCTACTGCATTACTGTAATTGAGTAATTACATTTTGTAAGACAACTCATGAAAGCCCAGCCCACTATTCAGTTATGCTACTTATTATGAATGTGATACACACCACCAGTCAAAAGTTTGGACACACCTACTCATTCAAGGGTTTTTCTTTATTTTTATAATTTTTTACATTGTAGAATAATAGTGAAGACATCAAAACTATGAAATAACACATTTGGAATCATGTAGTAACCAAAAAAGTGTTAAACAATCAAAATATATTTTATATTTGAGATTTTTCAAATAGCCACCCTTTGCCTTGATGACAGCTTTGCACACTCTTGGCATTCTCTCAACCAACTTCATGAGATAGTCACCTGGATGCAATTCAATTAACAGGTGTGCCTTCTTAAAAGTTAATTTGTGGAAGTTGTGTTGTGACAAGGTAGGGGTGGTATACAGAAGGTAGCCCTATTTGGTAAAAGACCAAGTCCATATTTTGGCAAGAACAGCTCAAATAAGCAAAGAGAAACAACAGTCCATCATTACTTTAAGACATGAAGGTCAGTCAATATGGAAAATGTCAAGAACTTTTAAAGTTTCTTCAAGTGCAGTCACAAAAAAAAACATCAAGCGGTATGATGAAACTGGCTCTCATGAGGACCGCCACAGAAATGGAAGACCCAGAGTTACCTCTGCTGCAGAGGATAAGTTCATTAGAAATACCAGCCTCAGAAACTGCAGCCCAAATAAATGCTTCACAGAGTTCAAGTAACAGACACATCTCAACATCAACTGTTCAGAGGAGACTGTGTGAATCAGGCCATCATGGTCGAATTGCTGCAAAGACACCACTACTAAAGGACACCAATAAGAAGAAGAGACCTGCTTGGGCCAAGAAACATGAACAATGGACATTAGACTGGTGGAAATGTGTCCTTTGGTCTGGAGTCCAAATGGGAGATTTTTGGTTCTAACCGCCGTGTCTTTGTGAGACGCGGTGTGGGTGAACGGATGATCTCCACATGTGTATTTCCCACCGTAAAGCATGGAGGAGGAGGTGTTATGGTGTGGGGGTGCTTTGCTGGTGACACTGTCTGTGATTTAACCAGCATGGCTACCACAGCATTCTGCAGCGATACGCCATCCCATCTGGTTTTGGCTTAGTGGGACTATCATTTGTTTTTCAACAGGACAATGACCCAACACACCTCCAGGCTGTCTAAGGGCTATTTTATCAAGAAGGAGAGTGATGGAGTGCTGCATCAGATGACCTGTCCTCCACAATTCCCCGACCTCAACCAAATTGAGATGGTTTGGGATGAGTCAGACCGCAGAGTGAAGGAAAAGCAGCCAACAAGTGCTCAGCATATGTGGGAACTCCTTCAAGACTGTTGGAAAAGCATTCCAGGTGAAGCTGGTTGAGAGAATGCCAAGAGTGTACAAAGCTGTCATCAAGGCAAAGGGTGGCTATTTGAAGAATCTCAAATATAAAACATATTTTGATTTGTTTAACACTTTTTTGGTTACTACATGATTCCATATGTGTTATTTCATAGTTGTGATGTCTTCACTATTATTCTACGATGTAGAAAATAGTACAAATTAAGAAAAACCCTGGAATGAGTAGGTATGTCCAGACTTTTGACTGGTGCTGTATATGGGTCAGGATTAGGGTCATGCCTCTGTCAGAGGATTTTACATATGTTTTGTACATACATAACATTTACTTAGGTTAAGTCAGTCACCTGGACAAAAAAAGGATTGGCTAGAAATGTTATACTTTTGCTTTCAAGTCCATATTGGGAGGGAAATGCAGCCCTTGTTGCTGAATCATTTTGGGACTATAAACCATTGAAATCTGTCAGGAAATGCCAACTTTTATTCAACAAAATCTATTCATGGGAACCATTATGGTAAATGTTCTCAGTAAGTGTTGTGCTTTCTAAAACATATATTATTATTTGCTATTACGTTTTCAAATAAGTGTAATCTTTTCCCAAAGACTATGGTCAATCTGTTGTCATACTATCATATGAAACAAGCCTTGCTCCTCTCTGAGAACACGGCACTGGCTTTGGACACTGTCCATGTCAGGCTACTGTAGGTCAAAGAAATCAAACACATTCATGGGAAGGGCCAGGTAACACCTCACTTCCAATCCCACAGCACTTAAAGGGTAATCACACCCAAACAGCACTCTCATGAAACTAATACCTGTTTGTGGTGTGTGTGTGTGTATCTGTGTATCTCTGTGTGTGTCTGTGTATGTGTGTGCATGTGTGTGGACGTGTGTAACGACACCTGCCACCATGAATACTCAGGAGCCAAAAGGCTAAGACACTACTAAAATTGAAATACAGTGGAAGGGGTGGAAGGAAAGAGAAATCAGGTAGGAATACAGAAATAAAGGTGGGGGGGGGGGGAGAGAGAAAAGATATTGGGGAGAGGTTGGGTGACAGGCAGTTGTGGAGACAGGGTTGTTAGTTTATGTAGGCTGTGGGCTGAGTCGACTGGAAAATTTTGATCACTTTAATTTACTATTTCCAGCGCGGCCACTCTCCCTGTCCAGCGCTTTTATCAAGCCCAGTGAGCTGGTATTGATTTTTTTATTTTCTGCTCAGGATAAGAAGACAGAGAGTTAGGGAGCTTTAGTGAATGGAGAACTTTCCTCAGATTGCTGCTATTCTCCAGCTTATTGCATCCTGTCGTTTGTAGTTTCAGATGATGTCCAGTACGCCACGGCTGCTCCAGCCAATAAACAAGGTGACTAACAATGGAAGTGGGCCAGGAATGAAGAGAGGGAGACAGGGTATAGCCTCACAACACTGAGCAGGGAGAAAAGAGGGGGGAAAGAGTGCAACGTGTATCTAATATACAGTGGGGAAAAAAGTATTTAGTCAGCCACCAATTGTGCAAGTTCTCCCACTTAAAAAGATGAGAGAGGCCTGTAATTTTCATCATAGGTACACGTCAACTATGACAGACAAATTGAGATTTTTTTTTCCAGAAAATCACATTGTAGGATTTTTTATGAATTTATTTGCAAATGATGGTGGAAAATAAGTATTTGGTCACCTACAAACAAGCAAGATTTCTGGCTCTCACAGACCTGTAACTTCTTCTTTAAGAGGCTCCTCTGTCCTCCACTCGTTACCTGTATTAATGGCACCTGTTTGAACTTGTTATCAGTATAAAAGACACCTGTCCACAACCTCAAACAGTCACACTCCAAACTCCACTATGGCCAAGACCAAAGAGCTGTCAAAGGACACCAGAAACAAAATTGTAGACCTGCACCAGGCTGGGAAGACTGAATCTGCAATAGGTAAGCAGCTGGGTTTGAAGAAATCAACTGTGGGAGCAATTATTAGGAAATGGAAGACATACAAGACCACTGATAATCTCCCTCGATATGGGGCTCCACGCAAGATCTCACCCCGTGGGGTCAAAATGATCACAAGAACGGTGAGCAAAAATTCCAGAACAACACAGGGGGAACCTAGTGAATGACCTGCAGAGAGCTGGGACAAAAGTTACAAAGCCTACCATCAGTAACACACTACGCCGCCAGGGACTCAAATCCTGCAGTGCCAGACGTGTCCCCCTGCTTAAGCCAGTACATGTCCAAGCCCGTCTGAAGTTTGCTAGAGTGCATTTGGATGATCCAGAAGAGGATTGGGAGAATGTCATATGGTCAGATGAAACCAAAATAGAACGTTTTGGTAAAAACTCAACTCGTCGTGTTTGGAGGACAAATAAAGTTTGTAAAGAGTTGCATCCAAAGAACACCATACCTACTGTGAAGCATGGGGGTGGAAACATCATGCTTTGGGGCAGTTTTTCTGCAAAGGGACCAGGACGACTGATCCGTGTAAAGGAAAGAATGAATGGGGCCATGTATCATGAGATTTTGAGTGAAAAGCTCCTTCCATCAGCAAGGGCATTGAAGATGAAATGTGGCTGGGTCTTTCAGCTTGACAATGATCCCAAACACACCGCCCGGGCAACGAAGGAGTGGCTTCGTAAGAAGCATTTCAAGGTCCTGGAGTGGCCTAGCCAGTCTCCAGATCTCAACCCCATAGAAAATCTTTGGAGGGAGTTGAAAGTCCAGCGACAGCCCCAAAACATCACTGCTCTAGAGGAGATCTGCATGGAGGAATGGGCCAGAATACCAGCAACAGTGTGTGAAAACCTTGTGAAGACTTACAGAAAACATTTGACCTGTGTCATTGCCAACAAAGGGTATATAACAAAGTATTGAGAAACTTTTGTTATTGACCAAATACTTATTTTCCACCATAATTTGCAAATAAATTCATTAAAAATCCTACAATGTGATTTTCTGGATTTTTTTCCTCATTTTGTCTGTCATAGTTGACGTGTACCTATGATGAAAATTACAGGCCTCTCTCATCTTTTTAAGTGGGAGAACTTGCACAATTGGTGGCTGACTAAATACTTTTTTCCCCCACTTTAAATGGTTTTATGCATCTGTAATCTATTTTGGAATGATTAACATGTCGTGTAGTTCTGTGTATATCATTTTGTTCTGACCATAAGATGATATGAGATTTTTTTGATATTTTTTTATATTAGGGGTCTTAAAAAAAACAAAAAACGTTTGATTCTTAGGAATATCAAAGTGACGCTCATTTAACAGATATATCAAATTAGTTGTTTTTTATATACAAAATGGAAGAGGCCGGATAATGGGAATGATTTATTTTCCAGGAGAAAGTTTCACAAGGTACTATAATGGAGTTTTCATGTTAGAATTAAATGATTTTAGGACTGAAGGCAAAAAGACTATTGAACTTTTATGTGTGTATGTATGTTAGTGTGTCTCTTTGCGTGTCTGTGTGTCTCCTTGAGCAAAATTAATTATCACCTTTGCCCCACAGAAAATGCAATTAATAGTGGAAATAATGATTTTCTCCAAACTGAAATGAGACTTTTGTTTCTTTCCCCAATTCACAGCTTATTGAGAACCTTGATATAAAAATTGTTGTACATTTCTATAGAATACAAATTCTTGAGTGTTTGTGTGCATGTTAGAGAAAGGAAGAGCAAGAGAGAGAGAGAGAGAGAGAGAGAGAGAGAGAGAGAGAGCGATAGGGTGAGAGAAGCACAAGGATAGGGAAAGAGCGAAAGCAAGAGGCAGAGAGAGCGTTCGATAGAGAGACAGAGACAGAGAGAAAGCAAGCGAGGGAGGGAGAGAGAGGCAGAGAGAGAGACAGAGGAAGCGAGATAAAGAAAGAAAGAGCGAGAACTAGCGGGGGAGAGAGAGCGAGAGCAAATCTCAGCTGAAAGAGAGGAGGTTAGTGACAGTCTGATAAAAGATGTCTCCAAAACACTAATTAAAATTGAATACCCCTGCAAATGCAACGCAACATGCAATCTCCAGGTAATTCATTTAGAGCAACTATCTCAGTGTGAAGCTTTATTTTTTTATCACTGGTTCTTTATTGCAAAAAAATACCTATCCCTTTTATTCTATTTTATTTTTCACACTTTATCATCTGCCGCTGTCTCTCTCAACCCTCTTAGGAGCTCTCCTTTCTTCGCTGCCCTTGATGTCACCCATAAAGGGAAAATCAAATCAAACCAAATAACCCACAGTGGGTCTTTTTTCCAAAACACTTCTGACTCTAAAGTCACAATCAAGATACCATTACCGCTGGATCCAAGGTGGATGTCTTCAGTGGAGGAATGCAGGTCTTGCTTTATGACTTAACTAATGTTTACATTGTCAAGATTTTAATGGGCATCATTTATCTTTTTCAAAGCGAAGGATCTTGAAGTAAAGAGCTTGATTGTACAGTGTGGTGTGCCTTCGTACACGAGAGCACTTGCAAGATTTAGTCATGTACTACTGTAGGAGATGGTCCACTTTTTTATTTGTAAATTCTTTCATGTTTAGAATACAACATGTGAAATGAAATAAATGACACACACAACACACCACAAGCATCTTATCCTAACTATTGTCTGTTGAAGATTGCTTTAATAAGATGATTTCCCCTTTGCTAACATTTATATTCTTTATGAGTTTTTTGGCAAACATTGAACCTTGACCTTGGCAGTAACTTACATGATACATCTTGTGAACCAGACTATACACCTGCAATTATGCCAATACTATTGACAAAACATGACAATTATCATATGAATATAATGTGAATTCAATATGAACTGTGTAAATAAAGAATCAGTAAGTCGCTACATAAATATTTGGGATGGTCTAGGTTGAAATAGGCCCAATAAATGTCCCTAATTGGTGCATTAATGATTGACTGATTCCATCAAAGTGTTTATCTCTCGCGTCATGGGAAGCTCTACAATTGGTTTGGATCAGTCCAATCATGTCCTGAGAAATAACTAACTTTTCGTGACCCCTTTGTGGTTGCTAGCCTATCAGTCCGACTCCCGTAGTCCAACCTAGACATTAGGGGAACTGGAGGAAGGAGTCTTTTGGTGTGAGGATATCCTGACTTACTCATCTAATTGTGTAATTGTACACTTTTCTTTCATAAACATGAAGTTTAAGAGAGAAAATAAGTAGGTATGTGCTGTCTGGGTACAGACACACTAAACCAAAATGAGGAGCGTAGGCCATCACTCTTGCACGTGATTACTGCTACTATTTTGATGTTTTCCCCAACCATCTTTAGCCATGACACCTTTTCAAAGTGGATGAACTGAGGAGAGCAGAGTGCAATGTGTCTACTACGGTGTCCATTCTATTGCTCAGTATTCTGCATTTATTTTGGTACAGATAAATTAACAGAAAACTGAAAAATGTATGGGATAAAAGTTGAGAGTGATGTGTGCTAAATATTACAAATAAACAAGAAAGTGATGGATAAAAGTGATCTCCTCCCCAGACAACTTCTTCACATATAATAGCCAGATTTCCTTTCACTAGCTCACTATCCCAGGTTACAACGCATCACTTCCCCTTTAACTGGGGGTTGGAGGGCACCGGAGGCTGTGTTGTGGCAGCAGTAGCACTTTCACTTCCTGTTGTCTGGGTTAGGAGTACCAGCCATGTGCCCATGTGATCTCACTTCACAGGAATTCATGCAGCCGCCTCCGAGACCGGAGTCAAAACACCATGCAGCCACCGGCTTCCTGCAATAAAGCACATACGCTTCACAAGAAATATGATTTTTCCAATATTTTCTTCAAACTATTTTAGCTTGTGTATCTCACTTTAAATGAGCGAGAAGAGACCGCAACCTCTTCATTGTGTATGTCTGGTTTCAATTATAGTTTAGTCATGAAGACATGGCCGCTTTCTGTTGATATGTTGTCCATTTGGGTTAAGCCATACCCCTGACTCATTTTACTGTATTAATTTCTCATCAACCTTTCCCAGAAAGAAAGACAAATCATATGACTAACACCATAAGATAATTGGGGAATACTTTAGTGACTAATCGACTTAAATGCCTTGTTTATTCTCAATTCACCCTGAGGATTATGATACATTATTAATAGCAATGCCAAATGTTTTCCTGTTATTGTCACAGTTTCTTGTGGTCATAGTCCCCAGTTACTACCTGATGCACAGAGGCATCGTGATGCTAATGATTAGCACTCCTAGCCCCTCAGGAGAGGAAAATACCCACCTCTTCCTCCATTGATTATTGTTATCATTAATATGTCTGACAAGGACATATGTTGACAATTTTGCTATGTCCGTGAGGTGTGACAGTGACATACAAAACAATGCCAGTGTGAGTCAGCGTGGAAATATAGGTCTTTGGCAGTGTTATTGATGTACTGTAACTCACATGATGAAATATAGGCTGTGTGTGTGGTGCGTAAAAGATTGAAGAGTGCTCATAGATCATTGAAGTAGCATGAGCATTGAGCATTAATACAGTATATCTTCATCCCTTGAACACCCAAGGTTATTTCTGCACTTATGCTCCACATAGACGCACAAGGACGTGCCTGTTAGGTCTATCTGCTTAAAAAATGTACTTTAGTTTGTAACGTTTGTAACTGAGTGACTTTTGTGAACTGCATGTTCTCACAGAACGCTGTGATCAGTAATGTGACATATTTACTGTATTTGATGGCGGTCATTTTAGCACAAGCCCTTCATATGGATGAATTAAATCATAATTATTGTGGTATCTAATGAGATTTTCTTTATACACTGAACAGAAATATAACATGTAAAGTGTTGGTCCTATGTTTCATGAGCTGAAATAAAATATCCCAGAAATGTTCCATACGCACAAAAAGCTTATTTCTCTCAAATGTTGTGCACAAATGTATTTACATCTCTGTTAGTGAGCATTTCTCCTTCGTCAAGATAAAACATCCACCTGACAAGTGTGGCATATTAAGAAGCAGATTAAATAGCATGATCATTACACAGGTGCACCTTGTGCTGGGGACAATAAAAGGCCACTCTAAAATGTGCAGTTTTGTCACACAACACAATGCAACAGATGTCTCAGGTTTTGAGGGAGCATGTAGTTGGCATGCTGACTGCAGCAATGTCCACCAGAGCTGTTGCCAGAGACTTAAATGTTAACTTCTCAACGTCGTTTTAGAGAATTTTACAGTACGTCCAACCAACCTCACAACCGCAGACCACATGTATGGCGTCGTGTGGGCGAGCGGTTTGCTGATGTCAACGTTGTGAACAGAGTGCCCCATGGTGGCGGTGGGGTTATAGTGTGGGCAGGCATAAGCAATTGCATTTTATCAATGGCAATTTGAATAAATGGCAATTTGAATGCACAGTGACGAGATCCTGAGGCCCACTGTCGTGCCATTCATCCGCCACCATCACCTCATGTTTCAGCATGACAATACATGGCCCCATGTTGTAAGTATCTGTACACAGTTCCTGAATTCTGAAAATGTCCCAGTTCTTCCTTGGCCTGCATACTCACCTGACATGTCACCAATTGAGCATGTTTGGGATGCTCTGGATTGACGTGTATGACAGCGTGTTCCAGTTCCCGCCAATATCCAGCAACTTTGCACAGCCATTGAAGAGGAGTGGGACAACATTCCACAGGCCACAATCAACAGCCTGATCGACTCTATGCTAATGATATGTGTTGCGCTGCATGAGGCAAATGGTTGTCACACCAGATACTGACTGGTTTTCTGATCCATGCTCCTACCTATTTTTTAAGGTATCTGTGACCAACAGATGCATATCTGTATTACCAGTCATGTGAATTCCATAGATTAGGGCCTAATTTATTTATTTCAACTGACTGATTTCCTTATATGAACTGTAACTCAGTAAAATCTTTGAAATTGTTGCATGTTGCATTTATACTTTTGTTCAGTATAGTAAAAATCTTCCATCAAATGACAGTTCAAGGACTCAAAACCCTCTTGAATGACTTTTGGGATACTGTTTTCAGACTCATATTACAACCATGCATTATCCTCCATTGGCTAGTATGAGTTGTTAATTTGAATAGGTCTGGTAGTGAGAGACAACAGAGGGGTTTTGTCAACCAGCTGACCTTTGAAGTGCACATGAAGGACGAGAAGGAAGGGGAGGGAGAGGGGGTGGAAGGAAAACTTGGGCCAAGGTCAAGAAAGCTAATTTGTTTCCTCTGTCCCCTGCAGTCCCTAAGAGACAGACCACACGCTGCCCATACAAGTGTGTCTTTAATGTTAGAAAAAAAGCATGGCATGAGGGTGCCATCATTAGCTAGTGCATCTTTAGATCATGCATAGTAAATATACTTTTATCCATTAGAAATAATAGAGAAGGACTGATCACTAACACATTGAAGTTGTTGATACCGCATTAAGAATTTATCAACGTTTTCCCTGACTAGTCATGTTTGTCAGTGCACTGAAACACAATACATTTGCTCATGTACAGATGGATGTCTAACCAGTCAAAAAACAGTCTGCAAACCTCAGTTACAGTAGGTCAGACAGTCTTGGTAAAACATTGGAAAATGATTATGCAATTACAGGCCAGATCCCTTACTTCGGCTGCTCAGTATCTGACTGACAATCCAGACAGAGAGAGAGAGATGTTTGAGAGAGAGGTTTGAGAGAGAGAGGGAGAGAGAGAGAGAGAGAGAGAGAGAGAGAGAGAGAGAGAGAGAGAGAGAGAGAGAGAGAGAGAGAGAGACAGAGAGAGAGAGAGAGAGAGGGAGAGAGAGAGAGAGAGAGAGAGAGAGAGAAGGGGAGAGAGAGAGAGAGAGAGAGAGAGAGAGAGAGAGAGAGAGAGAGAGAGAGAGAGAGAGAGAGAGAGAGAGAGAGAGAGAGAGAGACAGAACTTCCTAAGACATTATTTCCTCCATGACTAATCACATTCCCATAAGACACTGCCTGCTTGAAAGGATTGTTTTTAATACCTAATATCTAGGATCATACTGCACGTGGTAGTGTGAAAAAAGTCATTGGTTGTTCAATAAAACTTTTCTTTGCTGAGAAAGTAACCCACAGGTGGCTACTTAAAACAGTTGAAGACAGAGGAAGTTATTCCTTACGGTTGCCACCTCTAGGGCACGCATGGCACCCCAGCACAAGCAGCAAAGCAGTAGATAAATCACAGCCTGTACAAGTGGGAAAAAGCAGTAGATATAGAGGAGAGACATTTAAATTGCCAACCCTTCAGGTTTGATAAAGACCAGACCCTGTAATTCACTGTACAGTGCAATAGTTGACAACCATTGTTTTGGAAATAAAATGAACCATTTGTGAGCACATTTACTTTGGCAACACAGCACCAAAACACATCACGAGAAATGTCCGATAGGTGTGCAACTATAGAACCATTTTCTAGACTTGTTAATATATTCACTGCATCGCACCTCTACTACCAGTTGAGACACTGGGGACTTTAACATTGATTTAATATTTTATACAAATAACGAATTATTTCATCCATTTATCTGCCTTAAAAAATACTAATGGCAAGTCATCCGAGTCAGAAAAAGATAAATATAGATAAATAAATAGAAGTTACATAAAAAATGTTTTTCTTTTTAATTAGCACCTGCGAGCTGTTTCCCATTAACACTGTGCACATAAAAAATCTCTCTGCTTTTCTAATGAAGTAAAGTGGAAACAGATTAGATCGCCTCTTTGAACAAAGGTCAGCTATTGCACCTCGGCTCGTTCCTCTGTTTGTTTGTTTGCCTGACACTATAGTAGAGTGTCTGCGACTTCCTCGACCGAATGTCACTTCAGAATGGGTGTTTGTTTTGGAAAAACGTTTTTCTCCTCTCCATCTTGTCTTCATCATCTACTTTCTCGTGTCTTTCCTCGAATGTGATCGATAGATAATGACCTTTGCTTGTCTCTCGGAACAGTTTTGTATAAATATTCTGTTTAATGATATACTGTATTTATACACATTTATGTCAAATAGATTTAGTTCATATGAGTTATAAGACAAGTCAAATGGCAGATTAAAGCTGGACTGATGAAAGATGAGCATCAATCAAAAGGTCCCTGGAGACTCTGAAAGACATGACGTGGTTGTCAAGGAGAGAGGGGAAGTGCAGCGACTCACTCCCCTAGCCTTCCATTGATTAGTCTTTCATAACCATTAGTCCTGCTTTCAGAGCCCGTCTAATGAACGGCCAGTCTATCGATGTGATTTAAGACCTGGCTCATTTCTCAGAAAGAACTAATTAAAGAAAACATTGCTATGAATTGTGTAACAGAGAGTTTAAATGCGTGAGAAATACATCCATTTCGATCATGAGTGAATTTAATTTGAATCTCCACATTAGTCTCAGACTTTGATAAGGAAATATGCATCTGTCACCTTCTGCTGTTTCCAATAAAACATAGTTTTTACTAGCTCAATACCTAACAGCCATTATTTATTGTAGAAATGTAAATATTGGACATTGATTAAACAGGTAATTTCATATAATGCTATGACTTAAGTTACTTTTCTAAACTGTAAAGTCAATGCTTCCACCCTGGACTCTCCTAAGTTTTGTCTTCTAAGTGAGAGGGACTAGCTGGCACACGGTGGTATGACCAACACCATCACATTCTTTTCAGCTTGACCCCCCCCCCTTCCCTCTAAAAATCTGTGAGTTACGCATGAGAAGGAGCTGACAAAGGGAGCCAGACGGGAAGGAGAGAACGACAGAATTTAATAAAGTTCAACAAGGCAGAAAGGATTGCACAAGCAGTGAATAGCAATTCTGCTTTTTTCTTTACAACTTCTGCCTACTTAAACATTTTTACACCCCAACCTTTTATCAGTGTCTGCATGCATTGAGAGAGAAATAGAGGGTGGAGAGAAAGAAGAGAGAGAAAGACGCTCATTCCGTTTTTTATTTGAATGTTGACCGAGGATGGTCACCATCTGTGCAAACTGTCCAATTCCTCGACTCTCTCTGCGGCTTCTTTGCATCTGAAGTCATAAATATTGGAGGAAGCCTCACTTCTGAGATAATCCACAGAATATAATTTATATTGTTTCTGCTTTTTCCCCACTTCCTTACCCTATGCCTTATTTGTTTATTTATGTCGGGTTTTTTCACTTTGACAAAAATATTTTGGCCTATGTGCTATTGATAATGTTTTTACAATAATTGAGTTTTGGGCTGTTCTCTTTCCAGTATTTACTATGACATCTGGTCCTTTTGTTTTACTTGTTTGGTGTAAATCGGACCTCTTTATTCCTCCGGAATGCCTCCCTACACTTACACTATGTGTTGTGCTTGCTGTAGTGGGTTTCAATCATACAAAAGCTTCCACCTAGCTCACATAGGGTGAATACTGAAAAGAGAGTAAATTAAATTGTTTTTAGTGATAGAGATGTATTTTTGAAATGACAAAATGCTGGAAGAATGTTATTATGTCAATAACCCCCTGGTCCTACCATAAGAAATAAGCTAGTGATTCTGTGCCAGTAATACATTTATGAATAAAAGTGCCTTCTTCAGCACAGTAGGGATGACCATTACAAGTGAGCATGAGGAAAATAATTGTTATTTGCAGATAAAATACACTTCAGAATGGGGATCCTGCTGAGGAATTGTTCAGAGAGCTGTAATTTTCCACTAAAGAGTGACATATGCTCACAGGCTCCCTGGCTCATCCACACAAAGGGTTTTTCTGTGTGTCCATTTCAAATCCATGTTTTAGTTGTAGTACATCATTGAATTAGTTAGATTGATATTTCATCCCTAATTCCTCTTATTCACCCAAATACATACAAAACCTGTTGATATATGGTGTTTTTTAGCTGGCTAGGGTGGTTCACATACCAACATGTACCATATTTCTTGTAGAAAAGGCAAGCTTTACTTAACATTAACCATCTGTTCACATGTTTGTCTCGTAGACCATTATAGCCATGATTCTTGATCAACTCAAAACAGGTTTTGTAGAGCCAGAAAGAGGGGTAATGTCAGCCTAAAGCAACTCCTAAATTGCATTAACATGAATATGACCCGCTCACACAGCACCTGTTCTTTCCATTCCATGAAAGGTACAAATGCAAATGTCCCCTGGAAACGTGATATCTCTCCGTTTTCAATTCATGATTTTTGCACAGAGATGTTCCACATTACTGCCATCTGATAATAGCGCCACTCACCTAGAAAACACCTTTTAAGGGTCGTAACATTTCATAGATATGCCGTTCGGTATAGGTTATGCTCCTGTTTTACCCACTTCAGATTGCGCTTGCGTTTACACAAAACAAAAATGGAACAGGGGATGGAAAGAGGAGTGTAGAACAACTGGCCGAAGACCTCAAGTGACCTTACTGAAACACTTAGGGAAAGATGACGCCTGACAAATATACTGGTGTCACGTTGCTCAGTCTCCTCCCTCTATGGACCGATGAATAAGTCCTGTATTTCACTGAACTTTTATACATTTAAGAAGGGAGGAAAAGATATAGACTAAGAGATAGTGAGAGAGCCATGCTTTGGTGTTTTATCCCTGTAATAAAACGTCTAGACACCAATTAACATCAATTTCCCTCAAGAATTTGTGTCATCAGTGTGAGAGCTTTTCTCGGGACACTGGGTCCCAGTTTAAAGATGTCCTCTTATCAATCAATGCTTTCCTCCTCCTCTATTTTAATTGAACTTTGTTGTCTTTTGTCAAGACCTTCTGTCTGGAAAACATGTCTCCTTGTCCTCACTGTAAAAGCCAGACCAGATCAATCAGTCTAACTTTGTTTCCTCCTTATGTGCTTTCACATTCTGCGGTTCGACTCACACTAGAGCCCTTTTCAAATGCAGTTTCATCCAGTGGTCCCCGGTCCCTGTGACATTAGACTGGCCCATTGGTTATTTCATCATGGGCATTCTTTATTTGATAATGATACAAAACAAACTGTTTCATTAGATATGCACATAAAATAATGTCCAAAGAGAGATCTTTAAACATACAGGCAGGTTTGTGGGTTGCTTCAACCGAACAGCGGTATTCTAAGGACATGGAACCTACAGGAACATCAAAGTTTCTGCGTCACTGTGGTGACTAATTACTCAGGCAGTATGTTGAAGTATTCTAATTGGAAACACAAAGGTACCCATGTCAGAGGGGAAACCTAAAAGCAGGGAAAGAAGCAGTTGGCAGTGTGTTGACAGTGCAATGAGTAGGAGTCTTGTTCTCCACAGACTAGAAATATCTACTGTACCTGAGGTCATTTTAACCATTTAGCACATGCCAGCAGATACGTTTCTCCTCATGCTCATATGGGTATCTTTCTTATGGACTGGTGATGGTGGTATGGGCACTGGGCAGTTAAGAAAATGATTTCTGAAGTATTCTTGAAAAAGTGTTTTATGTCTGATAAATATAGCTTAGCAGCTTATTTGGGTTCCATCTATCTACTCTGTCTGATGTCTTTATTTATTTTCAATGTTGTATCTTTTTTTACATTTCTTGTTTAAATTTTCTTAGCTTTTTGGGAGAATTGGCACCTGAATTGGAGAGAGGTCCATGCAGAGCGTCCCCATCCATCACGACAACTGTGTTTCCAGGGTGATGTTATTGAGATTGTAAATAAGAAGAGAAAGACATCACAGAACCTGAAGGATTTGGGACACGGACAGCAAACTTATAATTACAGCTGTATCGTACGAAGTGAGTTCTTTCCAACCGTTCGTTTTCATTGTCACCTACCACAGCAGTTTGTATTTTCTTCTTCCATTTCCTTTATGTATACATAAAAGTACATTTTATTGGCTGTTTGCTGAAATCCATCTATTTACCTGAAAACACAATTTCAATGAGGTCCACAATTGTATTTTATGTATTTGATTTTTTTTTTAAGTAAGTGAGGCCAAAATGCCTTATGACCTACAGTATTCAGATTTTTCTAAGATGTCTGTCTTAGTCCATACCTGATTGCCTTTATTTAATAAGATTTACGTATTCTTCCATTTCCCCTTGAGAAGGTAGCCTACCTCCTCTAAGACCTGTCTATGACAGGGATGATACAATAATGTATAACATGTTGTGCAAAGTGAGACCCTTACAATCTAATATAATTCTAACAACATTATTATATGTTATTATCTCAATGTTTGAGAGTCACAACAGTATACCCGAGAAAAGGGGAATGCTATGCGTTGTCCCCACAGTTTCATCAGCACTATTACTAATATTGACGTAAAGTGTGTGTCCGATAATGTCAACATGATAATGCACATTATTATAGATAGGAATTTAAAATATAGCTGTGAGCAGCAATGAACGGGGTTCACTGGATGACAGTAAGGACACAAGATCAGTTGAATAGCAAAGCTAACTATCTTCCTTTATGTGCAATCAGTGGAAACATTACCATGTTTATCTCTCAATACCACAAGGATGACGCAAGTTAAGTTTAGTCGAGTGCTTTAGGTTGGTCATCTTTGAATGCAGCAGGTAATCATTCTTCAAGTCATTACATAATGTATTGACATTATATACCAATTCTGGGGTCAATTTGACTAATGGTTTATGTTAAGATTTGTGAAATATTTTCAGCGTTATTTTCACGATATTTCACATTGTTCATCTGCATAATTTAAATCTAACATTCATTTAAATCTAACATTCATCAAGGTCCATTTGATCAATAGTTAATTCTCTAGTATCATATGGTGCCACTGGTGCCAATGACATCTATAGTCCCATCAATTGGTCTGGTGCAGCCATCTAAGGTTGCAGTGACTTCATATTCACAAAGCTTCTAAGGACATACATTAGGTTTACATACCAAATTTCATGGCCCCATGTCCATCGGTTCAGTTCTTGTATTCCTGGTGTTATATGGTGGCATCTAATGGTGCAGTGTGGAAGACTTTAAATGCAGCAAGTAGTCATTCTCAAATTCATTAGAGGCTAATTCATTGAGTCTGTATACCAAGTCTGGATTAAATCTGATTTATTGTTCATGAGAAGATTTTAAAGTATTTTTAGCATTAGAATATGTGCTAACGTGCATCTATAGGTACAAGTGAGGGCATCTTTGAATACAACAGCAATTCTTTCTCAAAACCATTTAAGAGTGATGTAATGAGTCTACATACAACATCTGGAGTGAATCTGACATATGGTTCATGAGGACAAGATGATTGCAGATGATTTTGAGCATTAGCATTACACATGCAAAGATTGAGTTGTTAATAGTTACCTTGTTTTTGAGATATCAATACCAAATTAAGTGTGGTTCATCTTAAGGACATCCGTGATAGCGATGACACGTTTCAAGTTGCTAGGCCCTTGTGGAGTGGATTTAGAGTGGTTTAAATGGACATGTAAAATAATATATTTTATTTGATATTTTGACCAATCCCTTAGCTTTTCTCAAACTAAGTTAAGACATGTGCCATGGGCCTACATTTCAAAGTTGTTGTCAATTGGTACTATGGTTTATGAAAATAAGATGTAAAAGTATTTGTTTTGCATATTTTAGCATTTTATCATATGTGGTAATATGCATCTACTTGTATAGTGTAGCCATCTTTGAATGCATCAATGTTCTTTTCTCAAACTCTTTAGGGACTATAGTGATGAGTCCAAAGACCAAATATGGAGTGAATCTGACTTTTAGTCCATGAGAAGAAGATTTTTTATGATTATTTTTAGCATTAGCGTTACATAGTCAAAAGAGTGAATTGTTAATAGTTTCCTTTAAAAAAAATGTCAATGCCAATCTTAAAATGCCCCTAAAACGTTTCAAGTTGATAAGCCATTGTGAAGTGGATTTACAAAGGATTTAAATGGACATGTACAATTAGATATTCTGATTTATCAATAACTCAGTCATCTCTTAACCAATCCCTTAGCCTTTCTCAAACTAAGTTAAGAGATGTACCATGGGCCTACAGTGAGGGAAAAAAATATTTGATCCCCTGCTGATTTTGTACGTTTGCCCACTGACAAAGAAATGATCAGTCTATAATTTTAATGGTAGGTTTATTTGAACAGTGAGAGACAGAATAATAACAAAAAAATCCAGAAAAACGCATGTCAAAAATGTTATAAATTGATTTGCATTTTAATGAGGGAAATAAGAATTTGACCCCCTCTCAATCAGAAAGATTTCTGGCTCCCAGGTGTCTTTTATACAGGTAACGAGCTGAGATTAGGAGCACACTCTTAAAGGGAGTACTCCTAATCTCAGCTTGTTACCTGTATAAAAGACACCTGTCCACAGAAGCGATCAATCAATCAGATTCCAAACTCTCCACCATGTCCAAGACCAAAGAGCTCTCCAAGGATGTCAGGGACAAGATTGTAGACCTACACAAGGCTGGAATGGGCTACAAGACCATCGCCAAGCAGCTTGGTGAGAAGGTGACAACCGTTGGTGCGATTATTCGCAAATGGAAGAAACACAAAAGAACTGTCAAACTCCTTGGCCTGGGGCTCCATGCAAGATCTCACCTCGTGGAGTTGCAATGATCATGAGAACGGTGAGGAATCAGCCCAGAACTACACGGGAGGATCTTGTCAATGATCTCAAGGCAGCTGGGACCATAGTCACCAAGAAAACAATTGGTAACACACTACGCCGTGAAGGACAGAAATCCTGCAGCGCCCGCAAGGTCCCCCTGCTCAAGAAAGCAGATATACAGGGCCGTCTGAAGTTTGCCAATGAACATCTGAATGATTCAGAGGAGAACTGGGTGAAAGTGTTGTGGTCAGATGAGACCAAAATCGAGCTCTTTGGCATCAACTCAACTCGCCGTGTTTGGAGGAGGAGGAATGCTGCCTATGACTCCAAGAACACCATACCCACCGTCAAACATGGAGGTGGAAACATTATGCTTTGGGGGTGTTTTTCTGCTAAGGTGACAGGACAACTTCACCGCATCAAAGAGACGATGGACGGGGCCATGTACCGTCAAATCTTGGGTGAGAACCTTCCCTCAGCCAGGGCATTGAAAATTTGTCGTGGATGGGTATTCCAGTATGACAATGACCCAAAACACACGGCCAAGGCAACAAAGGAGTGGCTCAAGAAGAAGCACATTAAGGTCCTGGAGTGGCCTAGCCAGTCTCCAGACCTTAATCCCAGAGAAAATCTGTGGAGGGAGCTGAAGGTTCGAGTTGCCAAACGTCAGCCTCGAAACCTTAATGACTTGGAGAAGATCTGCAAAGAGGAATGGGACAAAATCCCTCCTGAGATGTGTGCAAACCTGGTGGCCAACTACAAGAAACGTCTGACCTCTGTGATTGCCAACAACGGTTTTGCCACCAAGTACTAAGTCATGTTTTGCAGAGGGGTCAAATACTTATTTCCCTCATTAAAATGCAAATCAATTTATAACATTTTTGACATGCGTTTTTCTGGATTTTTTTGTTGTTATTCTGTCTCTCACTGTTCAAATAAACCTACCATTAAAATTATAGACTGATCATGTTTTTGTCAGTGGGCAAACATACAAAATCAGCAGGGGATCAAATACTTTTTTCCCTCACTGTACATACATAATCTGATTGTTATTTGGATTCACGAGAATACGTTTTTCAAAGGTTTTCAAAAATGTCCTAGGTGGAGGAAAATCTATCCTGATGGACCTTATTCAGCATTAGGAAATACACCTACATACAACGTTTCAAGTCTCTAGGTCAAATGGGATGACGTATAAGAGTGTTTAAGTAAGACTGCTTATAACAGCTGTGAACCCCTAATAAGTTATATTAGAAAAATAAGTTATAAAAAAATGTGCTAGCTTGTGAATTATAATTGTTATAACATATACTGTACAATATCGTATTAGGATACATTAACAAGGTATTGTTTCTTGGCATCCTTTTCATTACTTAAGAGTGTACATGTTCATGACAAAGAAATATATCCATGAAGAACAAGATTGAAGATTAATGTATTGTCCAATGCCCATGAATGTCCAGCAAAAATGTGCCTTCTGCTTTGCTCCAACCTCTTGGAAAGACACCAAATTCACCAAAAACGTCATAAAAAAATACTTCAAGGCTCAACACACTGGTCCACTATCCACTTCAAAAACATTTCTGTTTGTGTACAGGCTCTTTTTCTAGATCCAGCTGTGGAATGTCATGTGAAAGCATCTGCTATGTTTCTGAGCTTCCGTATGCTTGGTCATTATGGGAAATTACCGGTTTTAAATTTGATATCGTTGTTAATTTTCGGACAGATTATGATTCATACACTCTGACGCAGTTTGAAAGGACATGATATATATATTTTTTTATACTGTGTTTGTGCCATTTACCATGATGAAATGGTAAAAGGGGTGTGACTGTCATGCAGGCGTTGAAGGTTATATGGGGACATGGACTAATAGAGGAGGGTAGTACGGTTCAGACATGGAGGTCTCATCAAGCTTACAGTATGTATCTAAATATAATATATCCCCCTCTTCTTTGCTAATTCTACCTTCGCTATATAATTTTATATCCTAAGATCATAGTCTTCTTTCACTGGATTCTCCCTTTGCTCTCCATTTTTTTTGTGTAGGAACCACTCTCAACGAACGATTGTCAAAAATAAAATGAGAAAAAGAGAGAGAAAGAAACAAAGAGAGGGAGAAAGAATGACAGACGGAGAGAGAACGAGAGAGAACGAGAGAGGAAAGGGGGTTAAAAGACAGTTAAAACAGTTTGTTGTATGAGTTTCAGGGCCAGCTCCAGGAAGTGATGCATTGGTGTGATCTAGACTGTGAGAATGCCACTTTTATGTCACCCCTCACAGCCTCTCAATGGCATGGCAAGCTGCCCTGGTTGTCATGGGAATGTGTGATTCAGAAGGCACATTCGTCAAGGGGATTTACATTTCTCTTTTTCTTTTTCTTTTACATTTTGAAAAGGACACATCACCACTTGTAAATTAGAAATTAGGACAGGAAGCCAATTAATGACGTTCAATATCTCAGTGCGCAGATCATGGGACATGACTCGTTAAGATAACAGTTTACGAGTGAGGAGAAAGAGGAATGCTGTGTTGGTTTGATTTTATGTGTATATTGTACTTATTTGTGTTTGGTAGTAAATTAGACACACTGTCAGTCTGAAGCAGCGTTGTGCCGACTGTAAGAAGAGAGTAACACAATAGAGTGCATTTGACCATAAAGCAACTCTCTCAATATGCTTGAAAAGTGGAGACGTCACGCAATGTCAAAATGTAAATGTTAGAGACATCTCATTAGTTTTGGAGGCAGTGTTATGTTTGCTAGTAAAAAGCAGTGCGGTAGCTAACTGTTTTTGCCGAACTGCCAGGTTAGTTAGGTCCTACACTAACCACTAGGAACAGATGTCAGTTCATTGTCTAGTTTTTATTTACATTTAGTTGAGTTGTCAGCTAACGTGAATTCAAAGTGAAATCAACCAAAAAATTCACAATGTCATTGGATTTAGGGTAAAAGTTGGGTGAAAAATTACTAAATTCCCTTATGTTGATGACTTTGTGCAAATCCAAGTAGTTTCCCACATTGATTCAACGTCATCACATTAAATGTTTGTGTTGATATGCCGTGGAAACAACGTTGATCCAACAATTTTTTGCCCAGTGGGTATTTTGCTAGGTATTTTAAACACTGTTGTGCCAAAAACATATCTCCAACAATTACACGGTGTCGCCAGTTGTAGGAGGTTGAGAGCAGAAGACAAGTCCATGACTTGTAGAACAATTTGTTTCCCTCGACACACAAAAACAGAGATTTAGGTACAGCTTGGTTTTCTGTCTTTTGCGGACACAGGGACCTCCAAGTATCTCTCTCCATGATTTGAATTTAGTTTTATGTTACCATAAGGCGCCCGAACATCCTACTAGCTCAGCATCCTCTATCTCTTTTAGATTTTTCGTTTTGACAAGCAAGTGTTTACAGAGATGTCCAATCCAAGAGCAGCTTCCTTGCCCATCATAAAAATGCCTTGATATAAAATGTTGGGCATATAAAAAGGACTTTATTGAATTTAGACAGATAAGACATTCATGTCTAATTAATTAATTTATTGCATGCTGTCTCTGCATGACAATAAATTAAGGTACTTATTGTTATGTATGGTACGACGTGCTGTACGTCGTACTGTACGTTGTTATGGTTTACGACAGTGTGCTGCGTTACGGATGAATGGGTTGTCAGAATGCGTGGCACATGTCATTAAACGACAGAGTGATGTTCAATGTGAAACTGTGCAGATGTCCGTTCTTTTACAACTAGGCTAGATATAACATTGGCGACGAAGATGGCTGAATTCAGTTTACCACCGCCAGCACCATTCCTCGCCGTGCCTGGCGAACCTCCAGTCCCGTGGAATAACTGGCTTGATAGTTTTAACACTTATTTAGAAGCTATGGACTTTTCTACAATCTCCGACAAGCGGAGGACAGCACTGCTCCGTCACTGCCTTGGTACAGAGGGACAGAGGATTTTCAGAGCGCTTGGATCGGCTCCTACATTCACTGCTGCAGTCAGCCTCTTACGGAACCACTTCGCCGGGAAAGAGCGAGTGCTCCTCCGACGCTACCGGCTACGGAAGAGACACCAACGGCCGGGTGAGTCCATTCAAAGCTACGTGGCTAATCTGAGGGATTTGGCTAGCTCTTGTAATCTACGGGACACTTCAGGACGAGATCATCAGGGATCAGTTGATAGAGGGACGTTATGTGAAAAGACAAGGGAGAAACTGCTTTTGGAATCGGATAATTTACAACTAGATGGAGCTATTAAAATAGCACTCCAGGTTGAAGCGGCGTTGGAATGCTCTTCTATGCTAACAGACAGCTCTGCAGCATACACTCGGCCCCCAGCCATTCTCACACAGCAGCTTCCAGCCCGAGCAGGCGCACTACAACGATCACGCGCTGCACCACGCCTCCCGCGTCGATAGCTGCATGGACACAGACACCGACATGCCCGTGCAGCAGGCACACAGACAAACAAACAGAACTAGCTGTGGCAACTGTGGGGCTAGCTCTCACAATTCAAGGGCTTCAAACTGCCCAGCCCGTGGGAAAATATGCAAGAACTGTTCAAAATACAATCACTTTGCGAAAGTGTGTCGTTCTGCCCCTGCTACTAGCTCCACCCAGAACAGGCCCTTCGTTTCATCTCACTCTCAACATGAACACACGGAAATCCGAACCGTCTCCACCAACCATGTGTCATTCAGGACATGCACTGTGCAGCTGGGTGAGGTGGGTTTGCCTTTTGCTGCTGGATACTGGCGCTGCGGTGTCGTTTGCTCAACCTTGCCACTTACTACAAGTTTTTCAGTCACCTACCACTCCAACAGCCCTCCACTGCCCTGTGTGGGTACGGTAGATCTAAGATAGACATTGTAGGCACCCTCCAGGTCCCAGTACACTACGGCACCAAACATCTGCCATCATTCACATTTCATGTTGCAAAGCGGGGTGCCAACCTCCTGGGCCTCGACCTCTTCACAGGCTTGGGATTCACACTGAGAGATGACAGTGGGTCAGCTATCTACCAGGTTACCTGCACATGGCAACAGAACTGGCTCGACTCTGTTTGATGGACTGGGCTGCCTCACAGCCTTTACTCACAGGCCCCTAGTGAATCCGGAAGTGACCCCCAGTCATGCAGCCCCTGCGGCGCATTCCCTTTGCACTGCGTGATGATGTCACAAAAGATCTCCAGTCACAGTTGGATGCAGGCATCATTGAGCCAGTCAACGCTGCCCCTGGATTTCAAACTTGGTCATTGCAACCAAAAAGTCGGTGGAATCCGGACCTGTGTGGATCTCCGTGCTGTGAACAAGGCCGTTGTCCCGGATAAGTACCCTTGCCTACAGCTGAGGAGCTGACCGCACAATTCCATGGCTCCACGATCTTCACGCAAGCTTGACCTTCGTCAGGGTTATCTTCAGGTACCCCTCCATGCAGCTAGCAGAGACCTCACGGCCTTTGTCACACACGCTGGCGTGTTCAGATATACTACGCATGCCTTTTGGACTTAGCTCCGCCCCAGCTGCTTCCAGAAGGTGATGAGCACCATCCTCGCTGGAATACCTGGGGTGGCGGTCTATCTGGATGACATCGTGGTCCACGGCCCTGACCTCCACATCCATGATTATCGACTCCACAGAGTATTCAGTGCTCTACTGCGGAACAACCTGACCCTGAACGGTGGAAAGTGCACCTTTGCAGCTCCAGCCGTCGAGTTTGTGGGCTTCGCCTGTCGGCCAAAGGCATTGCCCCCACTCATGTCGAACATTGAAGTCGTCACCGGATCCCGGAACCGACCTCAGCCTCTCAGGTGGCCTCATTCTTGGGCATGACAGCTTACTACCTCCGGTTTCTGCCCCACTACTCTCAGACCACAGCGCCCCTTCGCCAGCTCCTCAAGAAGGATGAGCCATGGGCCTGGACGGCAGCCTGCTCAGACGCAGTCCGCTCACTGAAGAGCCAGCTCACCACAGCCCCAGTCTTGGCTCACTTTGACCCCGTCTGCCACACCATTGTCACATGGACGCCTCAGCTGGAGCACTAGGAGCTGTCCTCTCACAGCTGCAGAATGGCATTGAGAGGCCCGTCGCCTCGCCTCAAGGGCCCTGAGCCCCACAGAACAACGGTGCTCTGTGGGCGAACGGAAGCACTGGCCTGTGTCTGGGCGTGCGAAAGGTGGCACCCTCTACCATATGGCCGTCTGTTCACCTCCGAACCGACCACCAGTCCCTCACAACGCTACTGTCAGCATCAGGAACTGGCCACAAGCCACTTCGGCTGCACAGATGGGCCGACCGCCTCAGACAGTATGACTATCAGCGAAGTTCACTCCGGGGAGGGATAACGTGGTGGCAGACCTCCTCTCACGCTCCTTTGACGCTCCTACTCCAACCGTCTTGCCAGGCGACAACGAAACAGAGCTTGTACAAATGCTCTACGCTCCTCTTCAGTCAGTCGTCTCACTGGAGGAGCTGAAGCAAGCATCGGAACAGGATCCCACACTGTCTACCCTGCGCACCTACATACGCACTGGATGGCCAGCACATGTGCCGGAAGAGCTGGCGACTTTCGCCAGAGTGAAGCACGAACTTTCTTGCTGGGAAGAAGTCTGTGTCTCTCGAGGGTTTTGCACTGTGGTCCCGAGTGGCCTGCGTGCGCGTGTTCTATCCATGGCGCACGAGGGTCACTTGGGCATAGTCAAGGTCAAACAGCGATGTCGAGACCTTGTGTGGTGGCCAGGCATCGACCACGACATTGAAGCCCTGGTCAGGGATTGTGCTGCATGCCTCCTCAGTGGGAAAACAGGACAGTCCGCCCCACCCCCCTGCAGCCTCTCGCATGGCCGTCCCACCCCTGGGAGCACATCCAACTGGACATCTGTGGCGAGATCCATGGACACGCAGTCCCTCACCATCAGCGCTTCCTGGTGGTGGTGTATGACCTCCACTCTAAGTGGCCAGAAGTGGTTCCTGTCGGAACTGTCACAGCACAGGCCATCGTGGACATCCTAGACAGCCTGTTCACAAGGTGGGGCCTACCCCTCACCCTTACCACGGACAATGGGCCCCAGCTAACCTCTGCCGAGTTCTCCTCATATCTCAGCAACAAGGGAATCAAACACATCCGCCACGGCCTACTACAACCCACAAGCTAACGGAGGGTGGAACGCTTCAACCAAACGCTGAAGAACGGCATCAGGCGCACCTGGTCCAGGGGTGCACGTTCCCAAACTGCTTTGAATCAAACGCTAATGCACTACAGAGCAAGCAAACACACAACAACACAGGTCTCCCGGCATCCCTCATGCTAGGTCGTGAGATGGAACTGCCACTGGACAGACTCAGAACACAGAGAGTAGCAGAACCGGCGACTAGGCGCACCCAAGAACAGCAGGCAGTGACCAGGCACCAAAGAGCAATGAAACAGCGTTTTGACAAGGCACACAGGGTGAAGAAGTCGATCATTCAAGTGTCAGACTGGGTCCGAGCCCGCGGCCTCAGCGGTGCAACAAAATGGCTCATCTGGTCGGACCCCTTGCAGGTCAGTCGACAACTGGGGCCCGCCACATTCATGATGAGCAATGGATCACGCTGGCACGCCAGCCGCCTCAGAAAAGTCCCTGCCCCTCAAGGAACACGAAGGCACACAAAACAGACATGCAGGCCAGAGACGCCACCGGATGGACCTCCTCCACCACTACCACCTGAGCCCCAGCCTCTGTGGGTTCCCCCAAGGGGCCAGAGCCACAAGCGGTGACGGTGGAAGAAAGGCCTATGCGGGCACGAACTCGCCCTGCTTATCTGGGGGACTACTTAACCTCTTTTTCATTCTTAGGCTCCGTTAGGTGTCTTAGTCAACCTCCAGGTTAATGGACTGAACTGGCTAGTTTGGAGAGTCCATCCGTTTAAGGGGTTAATGTTTATTTCTTACAGGTATCACTCTGGGTTCTTGCCCTATGGACATTTTATATATGGTACCAGTCCCTGGTTTTGGAAAAGGGGGGAAATGTTATGTATGGTACGACGTGCTGTGCGTCAGTGCTGTACGTTGTTATGGTTTACGACAGTGTGCTGCGTTACGGATGAATGGGTTGTCAGAATGCGTGGCACATGTCATTAAACGACAGAGTGATGTTCAATGTGAAACTGTGCAGATGTCCGTTCTTTTACAACTAGGCTAGATATAACACTTATGATTAAACAAATTGCGGCCAAGGATCTTTCTGGGAGGGGGCACAAACAGAGTTGTGATGTTTGACTCATAAAAGGGTAAAAATCTATGGAAAATGTCTGATCATTTCGAAAATGAGTTATTTATATTAAATCCCCCAACAGACCAACATATTTCATATTATTGATCATTCCGAAAGTTGTGCATCAAATAATTATTCAGTCTCATACCCAGGGTACTATCCTGAGAGAATGAGAGAGAGAGAGAGAGAGAGAGAGAGAGAGAGAGAGAGAGAGAGAGAGAGAGAGAGAGAGAGAGAGAGAGAGAGAGAGAGAGAGAGAGAGAGAGAGAGAGAGAGAGAGAGAGAGAGAGAGAGAGAGAGAGAGAGAGAGTAGATTGATGAGGGGGTGACAGAGTGACATTGCATTCTGGGAACTGTAACTGTGACCATAAATCTCTGTTGTGATTCTGAACAGCATTACAATGGCCCACTGTCTGGCCATCACAGGCTAGGAGGTCATCTGCCTAGCATCCTGGTTCTCTCTTAATGCACAGTGATTATGCTTTCGCTAAAGGGGGAACAAACTATAGATGTAAAATAATTAAATGTGACAGACCAAAAACGGAATGAAAAATAAATGTAAAAAAATAAATTTCCCACGCTCCTTTAACCGTATCCTGCTATGATTCCGTTCGAGCAGATCTGTCAAATCACTGTCTCTGCTGTATTAAAAAACAAATAAAAACACTGTATGTTTCTTTTTTTCAGCCTTGGTGAACCAGCTGTGCAGTGAATGCAACTAAACTCAGCTCTCAGCACCCTCCCGGAGTCCTGGTGTGTATTTGCTTACTTCTCTGGTGTGTGTCGATGAGAAAAGCCTGGAGCTGTGTGTGTGTGTCTGTGTGTGAAGTATTCTTCTGTGAGGTGTGTGAGACAGAGTAAGTGGATCATCTCACATCAGTTTCATCCCTGGCGGTTCATCCAGATTTGCTAAAGATGTTTGTTGACGGGATTACATGATTTAGGGGGCAAAGATGCTTGCTTGTGTTAGCGATATAATCCAGCCTGCTCTCGTTCCCGGCCTCATTTGTGGAAAACAAATGACAAGAGTATGCTTTGTCATACTAATTATTCTAATGAATACAGGAGAAGCATGTTTGTGTAGTATTGTTGAATGGAGAAGTAAACTAGATCTACCAGCTTGTTGTATAAAAGCTCTCCGCAGGGACACCTGAACACTAGCTATGGCCTACCTACCAATCACGCCTGTTGGGCTTGTCATCTCCCTTGTGGCGGTTTGGATTCTCAAATTTTTTGGTTAATTAATCAAAAATGATTTATTTTCTCATTAGGTATGCAGTTGGTTTGCAATCTGCAAAATCAATGTTTTACAGATGTTTCCCTGGCTTTTGTTTTCGAGACGGCGTTGATTTTTATTGGGTATGGATTTAAGAGGGTGCTGAGGGAATCTCGCTGGCGTCTGAGCTAACCCAGAACAAAGACGCACACACACACACACTTGCATGCATGCACACACACGCATGTGCACACACACCCAAACACACACACACACACACATACACAACTAAGCTTTCACTGACAAGAGGCATGCGTTCAATCAACTCGTCAGATGTACTGTCCTCACCGTAACCCTAATCTCTACAAAAAAAATCATCAAAACAAAACAATTTATTGTGTCTGTGTCTGATAATAACAGTGCATTGTAATTTTACTAACATACAATAAATGGATAATGTTTTGTCTCGAGAACCGTCTTCGAGTTAGGGCCTTTTTACATTACTTGTTGCTCGCCAGCTTACGACCAATATATACAACATGCTCTATATGCCCCACAACATAGTATCTTGCCTCTCATACTGCTGGTAGTAAGCTGATCTGGTTATTCTATTTCTAGCCGATCACTGTCAAATCTATGTGGGTTGAACCACCACACACACAGGGTAGCACTCTTAAATCACATAACAGCTTCTGGTTCCAGTTCCTGATGGTTGTAAACAAACGTAATTTTGCATTTCCTGTAGTCTAGACACAAGAACAAAAACTGGCAGCGCCAGAAAGGGGAGCACTTGTGGTTCCTGAGGAGTGGTTGGCACAGCTCAGCACCAAACTCCAAACTCTAGCACCCCTAAGGGAGAGAGAGAGCGGGATGGAGGAAGAGAGAGAGAGAAGAGAGAGAGAGAGAGAGAGAGAGAGAGAGAGAGAGAGAGAGAGGGAGGAGTATAGTGTATGGGGCAGGAAAAGGAGGCCAATCAGAAGGCTTTATCTCCACCGTATCTAAGACGATTGTTCTCGTCTTCTAAGAGGTTAGAGTTCTAGCCAGTTCCCAACTAGGTCATGTGGGTTTAGGTTAAGACCCGAGGTGGGATAGATGGGTCAATTATATCATCGACCCGGGGAATTATTTGGTTTAAACCTCCTCATTTGGATTCAGTTGGAATCAATCTCCACCCACCATTCTAATTGTGGAGCCGGCACGTGAACCATGTAAGACATACAGTACCTCCACCTTCATCCTCATAGCTAATAATACCTATGGCTGCGTTTAGACAGGCAGCCCAAATCTGACCTTTTTTTCACTAATACTTCTTTCATTTAGGATTCACTGCCTGTAAAAACAATTGGGAAATGTTTATATAATCCCCTTTCTAACAGTAGCATCTTTACCTCTTTCTTGTTGGCGTTCACCTTTTATATTGCCATTGCTTAGGCACCAACTGAGCAAGAGACATTCAACTTTAACCCTGTTGTTGCAACCATTGTCATGGTAACCAGCATTGATCAAGTTCTAAATTCCTCTGATAGGACAGAATGCAATGCACTGCGCTGATTTCTTCACATTCACAACAGTAAGTTAGCAGCTTGTAAATAATGACCTTGTAATGTGTTAATTTTCCTGTTATGGTGAATAAAACATTGGCTACAGTTAAACTCAAAATGTTGTCAGATATGTTCTGGTAATTATATGAGCTGGCTAGCCAGCTAGATAGCTAAGTTAAAGTGGAACTGACAGCGTTTTAACCACTTTGCAGATATGAAACAAACAGACAATCATAATATCAGTCAGAAATATCAAATTCCCAGTTTATCCTTCAATAAAACCAACTTTATTAGAGGTTTTAAAAATAGGTTCTATTTGACAAAAAATTCCATGCCGTACACTAAGGCATTGTTGGCAAAAATAGATGGATGCAGTTCAATGCATGATTAATATAATTCACCAATACATTTCTTGGTAGTCCAAAAAATATTGCTATTAGGTTGTAAATCAAAGCTGGCCTGGTACATTGTTTGCTACCTCCACCAATTTGGGATGATGCACTGTTTCAGTTTCAATGACCCAATATTTTGAACAAAACTGACGGTTGTAACTAAGGCTGGGAATGTCAATACAATCAAACTAGCAAGGGCAATGATCACAAGTCAGTCATAACATGGGTAATAGGCTAGCGCACATGTGTCAAACACAAGGCATGACAGATTTCTATCCAACCCGCACAATGATTTGGGTTGTAAATTAATCTTGCCCCCCTACCATACCGTCTGCGTTGCGCTGCACTACAAGTCACAGCAAGCACTGCCAATGTGCTGCCCGCCAAAGGCAGTGCATTGCCACACAAACATCCCTCCTCCCAGAGCCACACACACATGAGCCAGCCAGTGTGCTGTGTTAGGTCATCACTAATGGCACAGACCGAAAGTTTAAAGTGTTGTAGGCTAAATGTCCATGCCAAGTTTCAGTTCCAATGGGTCATTGCTGTAGCCTACAGAAAATGTCATCTTGTCAAAAAGTTATAAGACAAAGGATTCAAACGCGGGTATAAATTACTACTAATGGACAAAAGGCAACAGGACATACAAGTGAGTATAAATGAGTCAACAGTTGAGTTATCTACTTTATGGAATTACAGCCTGATGCGCTCACATCTGTGAATTAAACTTCAATTGCACTGCTTTCGTGTGTCCTGTTTACAGCGCACAGCGGAGGGAAAGTGGATAGACATGCCAGAGTCCTAGCTAGGCTACTAAAATGTTTCAGTCTGGCTTTGGTTTTTAAAGCTTGACCATGAATAACCAAAGAAACCAAACCTGCATCAGAACACCATGCAAAGGAGAAACATGTAGGCCTATTACAGCAACACTTGAGCAGTAGCCTAGGCTGGCAATTCAACTACAGTACAATACATTTTGAGTGCACCATACAGCAATGCTGCATTCATTATTTATTTAGCAAGCTAAAAACACGGAGCCTAACGTTAGATAGCTAGCTGCTAGGATGATGTTATGTCATTGGAGGAGTGGGTGAGTGACCGACTTTTTCCCCTCATATCGTTTTTCGGTGGCTACAGCTAGAGATGCAGGTGTCATTTGGTTAGCTAGCAAGAAATGTGAATCGCTTTGCTAGCTAATGAGCTATGCTGAACTTGAACGACTGTTATCCCAAGTTAGCATATCTCTTAGTTGTCAATCAAATGGCAGGCAAGTTCCCATTCAGTTTTCAAAACGTTGTGTTGGACAATAGCATGCATTTGCAGGCTGCAGCAGGACGAGCAGGCTACTATTATTTTATGGCTTTTGGCGAATGCGTTTTATTGATCTAAAGTCGCGCTGTTGCTACTGCCTGTAAACACACAGTCCAGTTCAAAGTGAATGATGGCAGGCCCATGTGGCAAATGGCTTATTTGCATATAGGCCTACTGTAGCGCTGATTGGCTATGGCGCACCGGTCTGCGTAGACTCAGGTCCTGGGCACGACAGATGTTTTTATTAGGTTTTATTTACTGCAGTGCCTATTAATTGTCCAAACGCACGGCCGTTTTCCCACTCTATATTGCTATAGAATTTTCACAAATGCTTTACTATATGTAATTCCCAAACATTCTATGAATTTATGAAAATGTGAAAATTACCATATCTATGTGCTTGCTTTTTGTCATATTCTTCCTGGGGGTGTATATGATCAGATTTAAATAAACTGTCCTGTTGCTAAAACGCTGTCAGTTTCACTTTAACTAACAAGCTAGCAACAAACCAAAACAATGTCTAGAAAGTTGCATTTGTTGCCTTGTTTGATAGATTTATATATCCTAAATACATTTTTAAACGGATGCTTTTTTTGTTGTTGTAAAAAATAGAGCAGGTAACGTTGCTATTTGGACCAAGCTGCTGCATGCAAGCTGCACGTTTTGTTTATACTTTTTCATAATGACAAGGACAAGTTTGATGTCAGAGAACAACAATAGAATGTTCATGATTTAATGCGTGCCGAAGCCGATAAGATGAAAGGGGACATTTATACTGAGTGGCTGGCGGGACTTTTAAGCATACTACCAAAATCACGACTAGGTTGGTTGGCGGAAGTAAAAGTACAGGCTTTGTTGCCAGCAATACCTTTCAGATATAAATTTGACCAATCAGATCAGCTCTGATAAAGATCTGATGTGAGAAGATCTGATGTAATTAGTCAAAAGACCAATTAGTGGAAAAAATATCAGGATTGGGCTGCCTGTCTAAACTCAGCCTTAGGGTGCATTCCTCTGCCCAGGTGTAGCTGATGCCTGCCAGATCTTACAATGTCTGGATCAGTATTTTACGTATCAGCTAGCCATATCATATGTTATAGCAATCTGTCAGTCAATGACACAGTAGATGAAGTGGCACGCAACCATTGGTTGATGCACGCATTGGTTGATGCAACCATTGGTTGATGCCACCATTGGTTGATGCCACCATTGGTTGATGCACACAACGTCTGAGCAGGGGGACGTGACCTTAGGATCCTATTCGTCACCACTAGGGCATATGGTTGATCTGTGTTACTAAGCCTTATCCACTAGGCAAAGGCACGGCATCAAAATGTACTAAACATCACAGTTTTCAACAAACATGAATTCAACTAGAAATTAACCAGGTATGTTAAAATATTATATAGATAGAATGTAAATTCAACATTTCACTTTTGGACCAAACCATTCCCAGACAGTCAATTTTTCAATCCGGTGCTTTGTTAGACTGAATATTAATTTTACCACTTTAGAGTTATAAAGATCATCATTACTATAATGGCAACTCCATTTGTTTTGGTTCAGAATAACTGTCAAAATTGTCATATAAAACATTTCCTTTCTGTCCAAACCATCTGTTTTTAGAGTTGTTCTAGCATTGTTGATGTTTACCGATTCCCCGTTTGAATTTTATGGTCTTGTGGTTCGTTCATGTGTGTGTGTGTGTGTGTGCCTCTGCCTGTCTGTGTGTGAATATGTGTGTGTTCTTGTGCGTGTGTGTGTGTGTGTGTGTGTGTGTGTGTACTTTCCCTGGCCGTTCCGCTCAGCTACGCAGGAAAAAGAAGATGAAGTAGAGGAGCCAAGGAGCCCAAACATAAATTTTTATTGATTTAATCACATAATCAGCCGCAAACACTTCAGGCCAAGATAGCAAATCCATAATAGCCTCCCCACATAACCACCCTTACAAATTTACCATCAAACCCCTCCGCGAGTGCTCAGCAAACAGAGGAGCCAAGGGTCACCTTCAGTCGCCGGCAAAATATTGACGTTCCTAATGCTTAAATATGTTTTTGAGTTAAGCGTTATCAATCACCGATAAGGGCCTGCCGTCTGTAAAACATAACTCCATTGGCGAGAAGGATTAC